>NC_077231.1:208999954-209092454 GCF_027887165.1 Monodelphis domestica | reverse complement strand
CCTTATCAGTGATAGAAACAGATTCCCATTCACCAAACCAGACAGCCAAATTTCCTAGGAACTAGAGGGGGGAGGGGGAGGGTGAAATGAGGAGAGGAAACGAAATGGGGCCCTGTGTCCTAGCCTAAGGCTAAGAATGATAAGGATCTCTGAGTAGCCTTAATAAAACCCAAGAGTTTGGTTAACTGGAAAAACAGTCTTAAAGCACAGTCAAAAATTGCAGCCTCTGAATTCCAAGTTCAAAGCATTGAGAGTTTTCTCCCTGGCACTTCCTTGCACTGAGGAATTATGTGGGACCAAACTGGGAGCCTCTTCAGGGAATAACCCCACCTTTCCCAAATGGGTCCCTCTCTCAGGCAGCGCCGCCACCCCCTTTGCGGTCTTTAGAGGATTACTGAATGCTGCCAGCAAGCCCACCGGGCCGCCGGGCTGCGATGCTCTCCGGATTCAATCACTGCTTTCTGCTCCCTCTCGGAGGAAAACAAAAAGAAAAGCACTGTTGTTCTCTCAAGATAAGCCTGTTTCTGTAATTCCAGAATTAACAGCGGCCGTCCAAGTGTGTTGGTGTCATTGAGCAGGGCGAGCTTTCTCTCAGGAACGGGGCCAAGGATCTTCTTAGACTGGAAGAAAGAGAATTGGGGCTCGGGAGCTCGCGCATTCATGCTGGGAGGGCGGGGGCTTGGTTTTTCAATGAAAAGAGACTTCCTGGGAGTTCTCGTGGGAGAGGAACTGGAGGGCGAGGGTATGGAAGTGCTGATGAAGCTAAGGTCTAGGGCATGGCGTCCCGCCCCCAGACGAGGTTGGTTTTGCCCACTTGGAGTCGTTGTGCTCCAGTCACTGACTTTCCTTGCACTAAACCCAGACAGCTCACACATGCGCTGCATTTGTTATAAAAGGGAAAGGATGAATCACCATGGTGACCTGGTCACTCCAATGATTAAAACGCTCAAGAGCATCGTCTTACCAAATGAAGGACACAACCTCAAAATAGCACCGATGTCCTTTGGGAGGCTGGAGGGGATTGCCATGACTTCTACTTGCCCATGGCCTTCTAGAGACCCTAGACTCTAGGGATAGGAGAGAAATAAGTTCTCTAGGTACTAGACAATCTTCCTTTTGACAATCTTCTTGCCCCTGTGAAATCTATTTACTGATGAACAAGAGAGCCAGTACAGAATCATTAAATACAATCAGCCCTGAAGTCAGAGAGATCTAAGTTCAAATCCTGCTGGCTGTGTGACCCTAAACAAGTCATTTGACCTCCCAGAGGTCCAGGCAATTCTCTTAAGACTATTAAATTGCAGAGAAGGTACTGGCCTACTTTGGTGGAGTGTGAGTCCCTGTACCTTTGAAATCTCAGATCCAGTACCTATCCTTGGAACTTGCACAATAATTGAAGATCCATGTAAGCAAAGGAAACTTCAAATCCCAACAAAATCACAGGTACTGGTAAAAAAAAGAAATGTGGTACTGTGTTGGCTACTTAGAACTCAAAAGATGCAAAACTCAGGTTGCCCTTGCCTTACGGAGCTTTCAGTCTAATAGAGACTGTGGTAAATAAATAAATAAGAATGATACAAGACAGAAAGGGATAGAAACAGCACCTGAGGTAGACCTTGAAGGAAGAAAAAAAACCTCAAAAAAAAAAGAGATGCATTTATCAGAAAATAGGTTCTAGGAAGGAAGGAAGGAAGGAAGGAAGGAAGGAAGGAAGGAAGGAAGGAAGGAAGGAAGGAAGGAAGGAAGGAAGGAAGGAAGGAAGGAAGGAAGGAAGGAAGGAAGGAAGGAAGGAAGGAAGGAAGGGAAAGAAAAAGACTGCTTAGCTAGAACTTAGTTTGTGTGACAGGGATGTGAAATCAAACTAGAAAGGCACATTGCATGTAGATTATGGAGGGCCTTAAATATAAAGCTAACTAATTTGTGTTTTAACCTTTAGGCAATAGGTAGCCAGAGAAGGTGTTGGGGAGAGGACTAATACTGAAGATAGTATGAAGACAGATTGTAGAGGTAGGATGGCTTGAGTTGTTTCCAGACTGCTGAAGTCATTCTTCCCAGAACTGAGATAGTTCGGACATTTCCTTATCAGTGTCTTAGTTTGACATGGACCATTTTCAGAGTTAGTTTTTGTTTGCTCCTTCCCTCTCCCTGGAATAGCTTTCACCTGAGATATCTCCCTTCATGAGGGACCTCATGTTACCTTCAGTGGAGGTGCTGGCTATGTATCACTGGCAGTTCAGGCTTCCTTTTTCTGAAGTAACTGATTCCTCACTAGACTTGAGGCTATAATTTTCAGCATGCTGGGATAGCTTGGCACTCCTCTGTGTCTCAAACAAAAGTCAACTGTCTTCTGTTTACCAGGTCTGGGATTATTTAGAATTCTACCCCATGGACCCCCATTATTTTGTCAGACAGGATTCTGATCTCTTCATTGGTTGCTTCCCTCGTGGTTCTGCAAGGTCCCATAAATTGCAGGGGAAGATAAACTCTAAAGGGAGAACTAAATGCTATCAGATTAGAAATACAAGAATAGAAAGATCCTAAAATGTATCACTGGGAAGATCTTTCTCCAAAGTTCATTTCAAATGCTACCTCCTCTAAGGAAGATCTTTATAGATCAGTGTTTTTCTCCATTCTCAAAAATTTCCAGAATATTTTGCTTGGATCTCTCCTTTGGATCCATTGCTTACACTCTTGTATCATATTAATCTGGTTCTGGGTTGTACCCTTCTCCCTCTCCTCTAAAACCACCAAGTAAACTTCTTAAAGACAAGAGTTCTCTTATTTTTTTTACCATCAACCCTAGCCAAGTACCTAACAAACCTGTATTTGCTTAATTGAATTGAATAGCTAACTAAACAGAGTTGGTTCTGTCACTAACTAGCTGTGTGACCTCAAGAAAGTCATACAATCATAAATTTAGAGATGGAATAATTCCAGAAGTTATCTAGTCTGTTCACCTCATTTTACAGATGAGGAAACTGAGGTTCAGAGATATTAAGTGACTTACCTAGGGTCACATAGGAACTATCAAGATTTGAACCCAAGTTTTACTGGCTCCAAGTCCAGTACTCTATCCATTAGGGTACATGGGCTCCTTCCACAAAATTCACCAAAAACTAACCATCTAGGTTATAGCTACTAGGTACTACTCCACTAGAAATATAAAGATAAAAACACAAAAGTCCCATATTCTTAAGGCTAATTCAACTGGAGAAAGATAACAGATATATGCATAGAAGTTAATCTAAGGAAGAAATGAACAGCTGGAAAGATTAGGGAAAACTTCATGTAGGATGTGACAAGTAAAGTTGGCTTAGAAAGAATAAGGATTCAAAGAAGCAAAGATTATGATAGAAGTCATTTCAGGTTATGCCCTAAGGGATATAAAACAATACATATGCTTTGATCCAGAAATATCACTACTAGGTCTGTATCCCAAAGAGATAAAAAAAGGGAGGGGATGGATCTACTTGTACAAAAATATTTATAGCAGCTCTTTTTGTAGTGACAAAGAATTTGAAATGGAGGGGATGTCAATCAATTGGGGAGGCTGAACAAATTGTGGTATATGACAGGGACGTTATACTATTGTGCTGTAAGAAGTGATGATCTGGAGGATTTCAGAAAGAGCTGGAAAGAGCTACATGAACTGATGCAGAATGAAATAAGCAGAACCAGATCATTGTACACAGTAACAGCAATATTGTGGGAAAATCAAATATGATATACCTTGCTACTAACAGCAATACGGTGATCTAGAACAATTCTGAGGGACTTATGGAAAAGTATGCTATCCACCTCCAGAGAAAGAACTGTTGGAGTCAGAATACAGATGAAAGCATACAATTTTTCAGTTGTTTATTTGGGTTTGTGTTTTGGTGTTTTTTTGTTTTGTAAAATTATTCACTTACAAAAATGGATATAATATAGAAATATGTTTTGTGTGATAATATATGTATAACCCAGAAAAATTTTTTTTTAATTTTAAATTTTTAAAAGAAGTCATTCCAGATCTATGCAGCAGGCAACCTATGCAAAAGTATGGATATGGGAGATAGAATACCAACTTAAGGAAATAAGCTAATAGGTCAGTCTGACTGGAATGTAGAATGTACAAAAGAGAGTAACATAAATGTCTGGAGTCAGATTGATTGTCAGGTTGTGAACTTTGGTAACTAAAACAATGGTGACGTCTTTAACAGAAATAAGACATTGTGAAGCTGGGAGATGAGGAAAGACTATGACAAATTCCATTTTGGTCATGTTGAATGTAATAGATAGCCAGTTGGAGACACTAGGCTTGCAGAAGACAGACTAGAACTGGATGTACAGATTTGCAAATCAACTGTATAGAAATAAAAATTGAACTCAGGGGGTGCAAATGAGGTCACAAAGAAAGGCTTGTGGACTCAAGAGACGTAGTGTTTAATCGAGATATTGTTTTGTACATGAAGAAACTGAAGCCAAGAAAGACCAAGATTCAAACCCAGGGCCTTAGACTCAAAATCCAGTATTCTTTCTCTGTAACCTTGCTAAGAAGCAATGAGAGAAAAGTAGGCTTGGGAGTCAAGGGAGAGAAGGGTCCACATCCATGGATAACAATCCAGCAAAGCAGACTGAGGAGAGCTCAGGCAGGCAGGCAGGATAAGAGACAGTAGAAAGCCAGATCACAGAAGCCAGGGATCCTGACTAGGTCTCAGTTTCTTCATCTGTCAGACAAGAGGGTTGGAGCAGATGAGCTCTGAAGTCTCTTCCACTTCTAAAATGCTCTGCTCTCCAGGGATAGCAGCATCCTGGTCCTAATCATCCCCAGCCTTCATCTTCTCATGGTATAGCCAGAGCCTCGCTCATTCCAGAATCCTAACATTCAAGTCCTTGCATTGGCCCTACAGGGTCCATAGCTTTGAAACTCACATCCCAATGTGACTATGGCAGTTGTGCTGAGTTCATAAATTTATAGTTATAGTCAACACACTCAGTAGAAAATGCTTAGTGGCTTGCCTATGCTCCTATTTAGAAATATATCCAATAATTAACATAAATTAAATTCTTGTTGGCTAAGATAGTACTAATAATGTCTCACGGTAATATAATACTTTAAGGTTTATAATTTAAACCTTATTTAATTTTATTTAATTCTTACAAGGACCTTGTGGGGTGGTAATGTTGTTGTTGAGTAGTTTTAGTCATATCCAACTCTTTATGTCTCCACTTGGGGTTTTCTTGACCAAGATACGAGAGAAGTTTGCCACTTTCCTTCCCCAGTTCATTTTATAGATGAGCAAACTGAGGCAAACAATATTAAATGACTTGTCCAAGGTCATGCAACTAGTAAATGCCTACATTGAGATTTGAACTCAGATCTTCCTGACTGCAGGTCTAACAAGGCATTCTACTGCACAACCTAGCTACCATGTGAGGTAAGTACTATTATTCCTCCTCTTTCAAAGATGAGGAAGCTTAGTCTGAGACAGGTTGAGGAACTATTTTTTAGTTCTTTTATCTTTTATTATCTGTATCAGTTATGATTAAGTGTGTCATTTAATGTCATATACTGATGGACGAAAGAATGGAAGAAGGGAGGGAGGAAGGAAGGGGAATAGGAACATCTGTGAAAATCTGTAATAAAAATTGTCTTTTCTTCATTTAAAGGTAAATTTGGCATTTTATAGCCAATTTCCTTTCCAACCCCCTCCCTCACCAAAGTACCATCCAGAATGAGAGAGGGTCACCCTAAGGCCAGATGCTCAGTGATCCCTCACAGGCTGCTGTTAGATGTAGTATAGGAAAGTTACTTTTGTATGAATGTATGTATGTTTTGAAATTTTCATATTTCCTTAAATAATTTCTTATTCTTAGATGCTCCCACTCACTGGGGTAATGTATGTAGGTACATGGAAACATGCCCATCTGTCCATGGCAGGCTCTTTTCCACCAACTGGGGTCTGAGTTATTGAGGACCTATCTGAAATCTCGCCAGTGGAAGCCTAGCTTTCTGCCTTCCTGGGGGTCAAAGTCAAAGAGGGCCTAGACATATGGTGATTGCTGTAGCACCTGTTCTGGGCCCCTCAAGAATATCTGCTGGTTTCTGGAAATACAGGTGGATCTGTGATAATCTATCAGCCTGTTTAAAGAATTGAACTTTACAACCCAAAGGAATTTTGTCTTCGAAGAATTCCAATTCAGACCTTCCTGATTCTAAGACCTACATTCTGTCCATTATGCCACTCACCTGCCCTCATATTTCATAGAAGCATGAAGTAAACTGGTCAATGTCCACATGCACATTAACTGCTTCCTGGGACATGCCTAGCAAATGCATGATGAGTAGTATTGGTAGTCTCTCGGTGACCGAGAATGATGAGAATCTCAAGTAAATAACCAAAATCAGTAGGAGAGATGGATGGCTCACAGGATCTGATGAAACTCCAAAATTTCAACATAAAAAAAAACCCTTGCCTTCCATCTTGGAATCAATATTGTGTATTGATTCCAAGAAAGAAGAGCAGTAAGGACTAGGCAATGGGGGTCCAGTGACTTGCCCAGGATCACACATTTAGGAAGTATCTGAGGCCAGATTTGAACCCAGGATCTCCCATCTCTAGACCTAGCTCTCAATCCACTGAGTCATCTAGCTGCCCCCTCCATCATTTCAAGATCAAGGAAACTGAAGACCAAGGAAGTTGAATGACTTGCCCAACATCATCCATGTAGCAAATTTGATTATTAGAAAAGGGTATGAGTAAACGTAGGGTTGTATTTCTCTAATATGCCTCAAGGGAATAGCTCTTTATCTGACTAACCCCACAGACCCATATATTAGTCTTATTGAAGTTAATAGAAACAAGCATGAAAAGTTGAGGGAAGTGTTGGTCACATACTTTCCACCTAATCCCAAGTAGATCTGGGAGTCTTTGGATAAGCCTGCAATAAAGAAAGGAGATGTAACTCTGCCCAGTAGAAATTTAAATTGGTGCCTCCTAGCCTAAAAGAAGATAAACAACATTTGTTCCCCATTCCTCCTAAATTAAAGATTCTCCTTCCAATCTTCTTTCCTCCTGAAGTGATATCACAATGACAAAGTATGTCAGTGACTTTGCTCCTGCAAATAGAACATTTGATATATGCTGGGGCATATTTTTAGCATATCGACAGGAAATGCCCTTCATCAGGAACTTGTAGTGGAGTTTACTCTGCTCAAGTCTTTGGAAAAGGTAGGAAGAGAAGGGAAAGCTTTACTCTCCTCTCTCTCTCTCTCTCTCTCTCTCTCTCTCTCTCTCTTTCTCTCTCTCTCTCTCTCTCTCTCTCTCTCTCTCTCTCTCTCTCTCTCTCTCTCTCTCTCTCTCTCTCTCTCTCTCTCTCTCTCTCTCTCTCTCTCTCTCTCTCTCTCTCTCTCTCTCTCTCCCTCCTTTTTTAGCCTTTCTAGGGCTTTAGGCTCCTGGAACCTATAGATGCAAAGTCCCTTCTCTTTCGTTCTTTCCCTATTCTATCCCTCTCTTTACATCACCAAGAATTTTAATACTCCTCAACACTAGAAATAATCTAGGAAGGCATAAATCCCATCTATCTCTTTGCTGTGGTCATAACTCGTGAGTGCGACTGTATAAGGATTAATTAGGATTTATTAAAGTTGCCCATGCAAAGATGTTCTCTCGCAGATTAGCATAGTTGTCTTTGAACTCAAAGTTCCCCCAAAGTAATCCATGTGTATTTTAATCCTGCATATTTGATAATATGCCGTCATCCTTTTTTTTTTCAAGAACAAAATTATTCCTGTGAGCTATTAGTCACAATCTGCTGAGATGCACAATCTTCAGGCTCAGAAAGATCCTATGTTCATGAGGCTTTGTATAAGCATAGCATATGTCCATGGAAGGACATCCTAATTCTGCTGAAGCATTTTCTGGCCAGGTGTTATCATCCTATCTATTGAAGCCATTTTAAGCCTATCTTAACCTTAACTTTGGATTCCCACTCCCATCCTGCTCCTTCACTCCTTCTCATGTGTGGGTTTACTAGGAATTTATGTTATCTAATCTCAGGCAGATCCTCCCTGCAGTAAGACAAACACTTTACTCATCCCTGATCTATTAGCAATACATCTCATCCTCTACAGAAGCTGTACTAAGCCTTTCCTTCTCGCCTCAAGCTTCCCAAGTTGAACTAGAGCCAGATCAAATTGACTTATGAGAGCCAATTGTTAACATTTCATGGTGAATATTTACCCCCTCAGAAATCAGCAAAAGCTGCAAACCAGGACTTGGTTTATTGTTTGACTAATTTTTAGATTTTTAGAAAGTGGTAGAAAAAATGTTAGCAATGCAGATTAAACTAAAAGTAGTCATTGGTATGTTTTATTTTCCAGAGAGACTGTTGTTAAATGTTTCCCAGAACACCCTTGCTCTCAAAGCATTCTCTCTCTTCATCGTTTCAGTGGTCCTAGACTTATCTTTAAAAAACAAAAACAAAAACAAAAAACAACTGAGACTATTCACAGAGAGATTCCCTTTCTCTTCTTCTTCACATCTCACATAATTCAGACATCTACCCAGACAATCTTTTGCACTCTTACCTAAGAAGTATCCCTTCTCCAAGCCAAGGAAACCCTTCTACAAGCCTCTGCTCTCCAACTCTTCTGGTCTCCAGAAGATTTCCCCCACCCTTTCTCTTTGCTTTAATTTTCCCCTCTCTACTAGATTCTTATCCACCACCTAGAAATATGTCTCCTTCACTGTTAAAAGCAAACAAAAATACCCCCTCTTTTTATCCTATCATCCGAATCTGCTAATATCCTAGATCTTTCCTCCCCTTCATAGTTATATATTTGAGTATGCTTTCTATACTAGGTGACTCCAAATCCTCTTCTCTCACTCACTTCTGGAACTGAAACTGCCCTCTCCCAAGTTAGCGGTGGCTTCTTAATTGGTAAAACAAATGACCTTTTCTCCCTGCTCATCCTTCTTGACCTGTCTGAAGGATCTGATACTGTCGATCACTTTTTTTTTCCTGGATATTCTCTCTTCTCTGGGGTTTGGTCAAAGGTTCCTCCCGATTCCCTACCTACAAGTCCAGCACCAACTTCTCAGTCTCCATTGTTAGTTTTTCATCTATGTCATGACACTAAGCATGGATATCTGCCAAAGCCCAGTCCAGACTTCTCACCTCTTCTTCGTCTATACCATGGACCCCTCTGGATGTCTAGTGAAAACTAGACTACTTCTCAGAACAACATCTTTAAATAATTGATGGAAGTGATTGTTCTTAGTTAGGGGATTGACTATAAAGATGTAATTGTTTTCCATTCAAATTCATGGACCTCTTGAAAGCTGTCTGCAGACTCCCTCAGAACTGCTCTCTATATTATCTAACTTAGAAATCTCATCAGCTCTCATAGATTCCATTATCATCTCTATGCGGATAATTAATCAATTTGAATATCCAGTCCTCCGGAGTTATACTCACACATCTCAAATTTGTCATGTAAGCAGTTCAAATTCATGTTCAAAACAGAGCTCATGATTTGTCCCCCAAAATCTCTCTCTTGCAAACTTCCCTATTAAAAAACTATCAATTCTATTCATTATTATTATTCTATTATTAATATGCCATGCCTCTAATACTCTGTCCCCTACTCTTCAACTCAGCTCCCCTGGATTTCTTCAAGACTCAACTCAAATTCTACCTTCTGCAAAAAGCATTTCATGGTCTCCCCAAATGCTAACACACCTTACTCTCTCAGATTGCCTTCCATCTACCCTATATTTGGGTATTTGCACATTGTCTTCTCCAGTAGAATGTAAGCTCCTTGGATGTAAGACCTGTTTTTGTTTTTCTTTTTATCCCCAGATATTAAGTCCAGTGCCTAGTACAGATGATTAATAAAAGCTTGGCAGCTGATTCATCATTGGATTTCCACAGCAGAAACAGGAAAATGAGATACAGAAAATCTTTTTAACTCTTACTGTCCATCTTAAAATCAATACTAAGTACTGGTTCCAAGACAGAAGAGCAGTAAGGCTGAGACAATTGGGGGTCAAATGACTTGCCCAGGGATATACAGTCAGGAAGTCTGTGGCCAGATTTGAACCCAGGACCCCTCCCTCATTTATCCATTTAGCCACCCCAATGTCCCAAGATACAGAGAAGCTTAAGGAAAATTCCTCAAATTTAGAGAAATTTAGAATCTAACGGTAACTTTCAGTGTAAATAAAGTAGCAAACAATAAAACTTCAGGCCTATCAACTCAGAGTCCATTAGATGTTATATTAAGCACACCACTAACTTGCTGTACATTTGGGCAGGTTACTATCAATATGGGACTGGGTCAGCAACATGTCACCAGAATCAAGAGAGACTTGCTGTCCACTAGCTGTAAAAGAGGAGGAAAATGGCAGTTGGCAGCCCAAGAGAAGGGGAAGGCAAAGGAATAGGCTGAACCCAAGGAAGTTCCATGTTCTATCACCTTCCTGAAATTGAATACACTATCTCTTCCTCCACAATGATCTTGTCCAACTCATCCTTCAAGTGCCATCTCAAGGGAGCCAGTATGGCATGGGAAACATCCTTGAACTTGGACTCATGGCACCCAAGGTCAAGTAGCTGCTCTGTCATTTGCCATATATGTAATGTAAGGAAGAGAGACTCTGCTGTTGGAATGAGAAGCCAGACTGAGGGAAGATCAGCCTGAGGAACAGTGGAGATGGAGTAAGAAAAAATCCTGGCAGCTCTGGAAGCTAAGCAGAATTCTGAAGCAATGGACTTCCACTTCCAGCCTGGGAAGGAGAGGGGAAGGAGCATTTCCTGAGGCTCAGGGGTGATCTGAACTGGATTTCCTTACCGGTTGTGGACCTGACTCCATCCAGAGATCCTTGATCACTCCTCTATGATTTGTCAGCAGCTACCCAAGACTAAGGAGGGATTTTGTTGGACTCTCTTGCCTGAGCCAATCAGATCTTTTCCACTTGGGATTCTCACCCTTACCTGTCCCTTGAACTAAACACTATAATTTAGTTAATTCATTCAGTGTAGGAATAAGAAGCAGTTGGTTGGAAATGAAGCCATGGTCCAGAAGCCTCTGGCCTTCAGACTTTGAAATCCAACTGCAGGGAGGGTAGACCTCAGGGCCATCCTTCTCCCACTTACCCCTTTCCCTCATTCCTCTGTCCAACACCTTCCTCTACACATCCAATAAATTATGTTAGAGTAAGCTAGATCTGGGTTTGGGCTAGTCCTTATAATATAGTGAAAGGATAAGGATTGGACTAGTTGGAAGCAGAAATTCCATCCTTGTATGGGACAAACCAGACCTGGGTTGGTCATAACTCTCCACAGAGAATGGGGTTTGATTTCAAGCCTCTTGGCTCAGTACTGCTAGCAAAGGAACGCTGACATCTCTACTTTACAGTTTATGCCATTATAATATCCAGAGGAGGCTGGCAGCTAGAGTGTCCATGGGAAGTGGGTTTAGAGAAGTCATCTTGCCTTTCTGAGACTGACTCTGCCTCAAGTGTCCCCAACTCCACTGAGGGAGACCTATTACCACCCTGACTGAAACTCCCTGCTTCAAATCTATCTCCTGCCCCCACTTCTCCCTTTCAAACTCTCACTGGAGTCATATTCTTCCAGTTGAGACAGAACCTTGTTCACTCTTCTCCATCAGTAAGAGAGGAGAGAAATCCTCCATTTTCTCTCTCCATTTTCCTCCTCTTTTACAGCTAGTGGATAGCATCTACCTTTTCCAAGCCCATCCTCATTTCTATAAAATGAAAGTATTAACTAGTCTTCAATAAACCAGAAAACATAGCTTAATTGGGCAAAAACTCCCTATTTGACCAAAATTGCTAGAAAAACAGAAAAGTAATTTGATACAGATTAAGTTTCTTTCCTTAATAAAAATCCTTACTTTCTATCTTAGAATCAATACTGTATATTGGTTCCAAGGCAGAATTACTATAAGGGCTAGCAGATGGGGGTTAAGTAATTTGCCCAGGGTCATGCAGCTAAGAAGTATCTGAGGCTGAATATGAACTCAGGACCTCCTGGTTCCTCAATTCACTGAGCCACGTAGATGTCCCCACGGATTAAATTTTTGATCAATGTTATAACCTATATAATAACAAATCCATTTTTTAAATGAGGATGTTAGACTAGATGACCTCTGTAGTCCATTCTAGCCTTCAATTTAACTGAGGTCATTTTTCCATGAGCTAGACCCTATTCCCCTCATCCCCACCCCATTTACTCGCTGCCTTTTCTACATTCTTAGAACAGTAACTGTCTATACTATACCCATTAGGCACTTCACAAACATTCCTTTATATTGAATGAATTCTTGATTCTAATGAGATAATCAGGGGAAAGTCCTGCTTTGGTGAGTTGAGGAATGCACCATGGAATTGGGCAGGTGTTATGGTCCCTTGATGAAGGACATGGCCCTTACTGAGATGATGCAGCATCTCCTGATTGGTCTTTGGTGGCAGGAATTGCATCAGAGCTGATTGGCCAACATCGGGAGGAGTTATCTACCTAATTGGTTATAAGAATTGAGGAGAAGCAGATTACTCTCTCTTTTAGGCAAGCAATAAGCCTTTGGGGGAGTCTTTTTTTTTAAGCCTTTACCTTCTGTCTTAGAATCAATACTAGTATTGGTTCCAAGACAACAGAGGGGCAAAAAGGCAATTGAGTTTAAGGGGCTTTGCCCAGGGGCACACAGCTAGGACCAGGTTTGAACCCAGGACCCCCTGACTCTACACCTAGCCCGCTATCCACTGAACCATCTAGCTATCCCTAGCACTATGTATTTATTAAGCACTCACTTGGTGGCAGGAATTGTGCTAAGCATCCATGATGCAAAAACAAGGATTCTTCCAGCACTTCTCCCTTGGATTCGGGCAGAGGGGGCTTTCACTCTTCCTCCACAGCAGCAATAGTAATGAGATCATGCCGCTTGCCTAGGTAATCCTGTGTCCTTGGTTGCCTTCTGCTTTGTGTTTCTTCCCTGAGTAAAGGTCAATAGCTGACTGGTGATTCCAAGAAATTGATGTTTCCAGTCTTGATGGTAACCTCATGAATCTGAGATGTCAAGATTTTCTGGGTCCAGTGCCATCTGCCTAGCAGGCAGTGATTAATTCATGCAATAGCATCACTGCCAGGAGAATGCTTTTGACCAAGAAAATAAGTGAGAAAGCCGGGCGTCAGGCTTTGTGAGCTGATCAGACTGTGTGGGTTTAAGATGAAAGTGAGGTATCTATTTCAGCAGTCCCACAACATCGTCTTTACCTTTGGGGAAAGTGTAATGTTTGGGAAGCTTTGTTGTTTTATGTTTCTATATTTGTTAAAGCACACTTATGAGTTTTGTGCTCGTAATCTTTTCAGTGGTGGTGGAAGTTAACCATTGTCCTATACCCAATGTCCTGTTATGCACTGACCAGCTGTCTAGAAGAGCCCCCTGCTGCCCATTTTTTAGGAACACCTAGAAGTAAGCCACACCTAAGTTTGGGTTTAAAGATTTCCCACAAGTTCCCCAATTCTGGGCTGGGGACAATACACCAAGGAGAGACAGAGCTTCTTGGCCTCACTCTCTCAAGGGTCACGTCCACTCCTAGAATGACCGAAATCTCTTTTAGCCTAGAGCTGGAGCCCTTAATAGGAGGGACATCCCTTCCCCCTGCTTAGGTCATAAAACATAGAGAATTTACAGATTATCAGAAATAACCTCTTAATTTTTTTTTGTTTTACAACTGAATAAACTGATAAAGAAAGGCTAAGTAACTCATCTAAAATAACATAGGGAATGATCAGCTAAGACAGGATTTGAACCCCCATCCTCTGACCACATATTCGGAAGTCTTTCCCTTGATTAATGATTGTATGAAGCATATTATTTGGCTGAAAAATATAGCCATAGGTTGAGTCAATGAATTTCATTTTAATTATTTTAATGCCTTATTTAAAAAGGCACCTAGTTATTTTTTATCATAGCCTCTATGGAAAGACAGAGACCTTTTAAATGCTAGAAGATATTACAGGCACATGAAACCTTACATTAGAGTGAGTGCATAAAGACTGGGAATGCCACTTCTGAAAGGTGGCTAACTCCTAAATTGAAAAGATGTTTTAATACTTCTGGCTACAGAACACTAAAGGGCAATTTGATTGAAAGAACTCTGGGCCCCAAACCAACAGATTCTTGAGTTTTAGACCTAGTCCCTGCCTCCATTTCTAATGATTGGGTCAGATATTCATAGTCACCTCATACTTCTTTTCCCCAATTTACCAAATGAGGTAGATGATACCTTTCTCTCTTAAACTGAAAGCCACATCATGAAGAATCATGAGATTATTTAAACTAATATATAAACTTATTTTTTATATTTAAAATTTTTAATTGACTAAGTCTACCTTCTCTCCTTTATATACTGTAACTTATTCGGCCATCCCCAAATAATGGGCATTCTTTCCATTTCTAATTCTTTGCCACTGCAAACAGAATTGCTAAATTTATTTTTGTATATATAGGTCCTTTTTCTATTTCTTTGATCTCTTTAGGAATATAGACCTAGAGGCAATATCTCTGGGTCAAAACAGTCAGCTTAATAGCTTTGGGGAAATAGTTCCAAAGTGCTTTCCAGAATGGCTGAACCAGTTCACTGATCCACCTCCATTAGTGTAACTGTTTTCCCATAGCCACTCTAGAATTTGTCATATTCATTTTTTTCTCATTTTTCCTTACTCCAAGGGGTACAAGGCAGGATCATAGAGTTCTTTTAATTTTCATTTCAGTAGTTATAAATGACTTAAAACATTTTTATGTACCTTTTCTCTCAAAACTGCCCATTAATAACCTTTAATCATTACCATTAATTGGGCAAGAGCTTTATTCTTATAAATTTGTCTCAGTTTCCTTTTCTAGCTTAGAAATTTTTCACATTTTCCTCTGAATTTTAACTGTATTGGTTTTGCTTGTGAAAAATCTTTTAAATTTTGTCAATCAATAAATTCTTGTTAAGCTCCTACTATGTGCCAAGTACTATGCTAAGTCCTAAAGACACAAAAATAAGCAAAAGACAGGTTTTGCCCTCAAGAAGCTTATAATCTAATGGGGGAGAGAACATGTCAACAAATATAATATGCAAAGCAAGTTACATAGAGAGATAAATAGGAAATAATTAACAAAGGGAAGGTGTTTGAATTAAGGAAGCAGGGTAGGGAAAATGTGATTTTTGTTAATATTTAAAGGAAGCCAAAGAAGGCAGCAGATGGAAATGAGGACGGAGAGTGTTCTAGGCAAATGAGGCAATGAGAGAAAATGTCAGGAGCCTAGAAGATGGACCAGTGTCTTGTTTGTAGAATAGCAAGGAAGTCACTGTGATTGGACTGAAGAGCACATGTAAGAAAAGGTATGAGGAAATTGAAAAGATAGGAAGGGGCTTCATTAGGAAGGACTTTGAATGTAAAATAGAGAAGGATAGATAAGATGGGAACCTGGAGAGAAAGTAGTGTCCTGAAAAAGCTAAAAAGAATAGAGTATCAAAGAGAGGAGAGAGGTCAACAGTTTCAGAGGCTATAGAGGTCAAGGAGAATGAGGACTGAGAAGAGGCTATTGGATTTACCCATGAAAAGCTGATGAGTGGCATTTGAGAAGGCAGTTTTGGTGAAATGATAATACTGGAAGTCAGAATGTAAAGGGTAAAGAAGAGGGTGAGAAGAGAGAAAGTAGAGTCAACTATCTGTAGATGACCTTTTCAAGGAGTTAAGCCACCAGGGACAGAAGAGCTATAGGATGATAAAAGAAATGGAAGGACCAAGTAAAGGTTTTATCAGGATGAGAGAGACATGAAGATGTTTGTGGGCAGATGTGGAGATGACTTGAGCATGTAGAGGGATTCGCTTTTGAAAGGAGTAAAGGCATTTCAACATGTGAAATGGGTGAAGGAGGGGAGAGTGGCAGAAGGTAAATGAGTGATCTGAGATGAGGAAGAAGGGAGAAGAGGGAGTTCACAGTAAATGACCTCAATTCTTTCCATAAAGTATAAGAAAAGGTTCTCAGCTGAAAGAGTAAGGGGAGGTAGACACATGGGTTGAAGAGAAATGAAAAAATATTAAAAGAGCTGTGAAGAATGAGTTGACAAGTTTGATAAGATTGCCTAGCAGCCTAGACGAGGTTGTGCAACATAAATTTGGTATAGACACAGTCAGAAAAGTTGTATGATTTTTTCTTAGCTCAGCAGCATATGTGTAGGAGTAAAGGCAGAAAATGGCGGCAGAGATCCAAGGTGAAGGCTTGGCTAGACATAATCAACAATAAGATAAGAAAGCTAGAGATTCAAGAGAGGAAGACAGTGTATAGAGTTGAATTGGCTCACCAAGGGGCCAGAGGAAGAGTATTATTTAATCAAAATTGACCATTTTATCTCCTAAGATCCTCTCTATTTCTTGTTCATTCATAAATTCACTGGGTAATTTATTCTTTGCTCCTCATAATTGTTTATGATGCCATCAATTATGTCTAGATCATATAACCATTTTAGAATATCTTGATATACAACATGAGATGCTGATCTAGTTTCTACTAGACTGATTTCCATTTTCCTTACAGGTTTTGTTGAATAGAGAGTTCTTGTCCCAGTAACTGGAATTTGGGGGTTTATCAATCACTAAACTACTATGCTCATTTGCTTTGTATTTTATGTATCTATTCCATTGATCAACCTCTCTACTTCTTAACCAATACCAAATGACTTCTAAGAGAATTGCTTTGTGTATAGTTTGAGATCTGATACTGGGAAGCTCTCCTTCTTCCTACTTCCTTTCATTATTTCTCTTGAGATTCTTAATTTTTTGTTCCTCCAAATTAATTTTATTATTTTTTCTCATTCTGTAAAGTAATCCTCTCGTAGTTTAATTGGTATGGCATTTAGTGGTAGACTAACTTAGGTAGTATTGCCATTTTTGTTACATGGGTTCTTTCTTCCCTTAATCAATTAATATTTCTCTAATTCTTCAAAGCCATCTTAATTTGAGCAAAGTGCATTTTATAGTAGCATTCATATATGTCATGTGTGTGTCTTAGTAAGTAGTCTCCCAAATATTTTATACTTTCTATAGTTATTTTAAATGCAATTTCTTTTTCTATCTTTTCCTGCTGGACTTTGTTGCTAATACATGGAAATTCTGATAACTAAAGAAAGTTTATTTTATATTCTCTAATTTTGATAAAGTTGTTAATTGTATCAATTTGTTTTTAGTTGATTTTCTAGATTTCTCTAAGTAAATCAGACCATCTGCAAAATGTGATAGTTTTGTTTCCTCTTTGCCTACATTTATTTCCCCTTAATTTCGCCTTCTTATGTTTTTATTATAGCAAGTCCTTCTAGCAATATATGGAATAGTAATGGTGGCAGTGGATATCCTTAATTTATCCTTGATAATATTGGAAATATCTGTAGTAAAGCTCCATTATAGATAAAGCAAGTCCTTGTTTGGATAGCTACTACTTATATTTACAAATGACCCAATTATTCCTTTGCTTTCTGGTATTTTTATTTTTTTATTTTTTTTTTTGAAAATTTTATTTAGTCAATTTAGAACATTATTCCTTGGTTACAAGAATCATATTCTTTCCCTCCCCTTTTCCCACCCCTTCCCATAGCAGATGCACATTTCCACTGGGTTTTACATGTACCCTTGATCAGAACCTACTTCCATGTTGTTGATGTTTACACTAGGATGATCATTTAGAGTCTACATCCCCAATCATATCCCCCTCGACCCATGTAATCAAGCAGTTGTTTTTCTTCAGTGTTTATGCTCCCACAGTTTTTCCGCTGGATGTGGATAGTGTTCTTTCTCGTAGATCCCTCTGAGTTGTTGTGGATCACTACATTGCACATATACACTAATGGAGACATCCATAACATTCAATTGTACCACAGTGTTTCAGTCTCTGTGTACAATGTTCTCCTGGTTCTGCTCCTTTTACTCTGCATCAATTCCTAGAGGTCATTCCAGTTCACATGGAATTCCTCCAATTTATTATTCCTTTGAGCACAATGCTTTCTGGTACTTTTAAAAGAAATATGTGTTTTATCTTGTAAAAAGCTTTTGATGCATCTACTGATATAATTGCATGGTTTTTGTTACATTTGTTATTAATAGACCATATTAATTTTAAGAGACCAGATTAATAGACCAAATGAATTACATTTACAGTTTTCATGTTATTGAATTAGTCTTGCTTTACTAATATAAATTTGGCATGGCCATAGCATATAATATTTTGCTATGTTGCTACAATCTTCTTGATAATATTTTATTTAAATTTTCCATTGCTGTTCATTAAAAATATTAGTCTACAGTTTTCTCTCTATTTCAATTCTACCTGGTTTAAGTAGCCAGATCATATTTGAATCATAAAAGGAATTCAGTGGTCCTTTTCCTTTTCCCCCCAAATAATTTATGTAATATTGAAATTAATTGTTCTTTGAATGTTTGATAGAATTTAAATCCATCTGGTCTAATTTTTTTCTCCTCTTTTTTTAAGATTGGATTGTTCTTTGTTTCTTATTTCGTTAATATGGACATTTTATATTTTTGTCAGTATTCATGCATCTCAATTAGATTTTCAATTTATTAGCATAAAATGGGTCAAAATAGTTTCTGTAATTTTAGTCCTTTGTAGGTTGTGAATTTCACCTTTTTAATTTTTGACAATGGTCGTTTTATTTTTTTAGTCGAGTTAACTAATGTTTTATCTATTTAGTTGTTTTGGTTTTTTAAAATAGTTTTGCTTTTAATTCAATGAGATTTTTTTAGTTCAGTCTTGTTCATCTCTTCTTTGATTTTTAGCATATCTATTTTGATGTCTAATTGGAGTTTTTCTAATTTATTGTTTCTCTAGTGTTGGATGCCCTTTCTCTCCTTTATTGGCAAAAGTGTTTCAAGATATCAATTTTCTTCTAAGGACCACTTTTGGCTGCATCCAAAAAATTTTGGTATATTGTCTCATTACTGTCATTATCTTTTAATGAAGTCATCAATTAAATGCTTCTATGATTTGTTCTTTGACCCACTCATTCTTGAAGATCAATTTATTTCCTCTCCAATTAATTTTTTTAAACCCTTACATTGGTTCCAAGGCAGAAGAGCAGTAAGGGCTAGGCAATGGGGGTTAAGTGACTTGCCCGGGGTCATACAACTGGGTAATGTTCCAATTAATTTTTAAACTTTCTTTTAATAGTTCTTTATTTAATACAATTTTATTGCATCGTGTTCTTATAAGAAATATTTAGTATTTGTATTTTTCTGCATTTGTGTAGTTTTTAGGCCTTGATACATAGTCAATTTTTGTCAATGTGCCACTGAGAAATATAAATAAATACTCTTTTCTATTACTATTTAATAATCTCCCTAGGTCTATTCTATCTAACTTTTCAAAAATTATATTTGGATCCTTAACTTTTTACTTGTTGATTTTTTTTTTAGATTTTTCAAAGACTAAAAGTGTAAATTTAGGTTCCCCCAATTTTAGTTTTATTGTCTACTTCTCCCTATAACATATGATTCCTCATTTATGTATTTATGCTTTACCATTTGATACACATGTTTAGTATTTTGTTCAAATATCTCTTCATCTATTAACGTATTTCAGCAAGATGCAGTTTATCTTGGGCTCCCCTATGCTTCTTTTCTTTCCCTTACTCCCCCTATCCATTTGCCACCCTACCTAATCATATATTTTTATCCCATCTTTCTATTCTTTTTTTTAAAAATACTGTATAATTTATATAAAAACACAGAACATTTGCATTTGAAGTGACCTCAAAAAGTCAACTATATAAAATGTGTTTTTGAGCAGGAGGCAGGGTTAGGAACAAATGGGTACAAGCCTAACTAGAGGCTGGATGGACAAAGAATCATACCTTCCCCAACAGAGTCAGTCCTGGTGGGGTCAAGTCTGTCATATACTGTAAAAAGGTACAAAACACCACACTGAATCTTATATTCAGAGCCAGAAGTTTTCAAATCCAATATCCTCATTTTATTACAGAGAGATTTAGTGACTGGCCTGAATCACACAACTAGTAAGTGTTCAAACAAGATTTGGACCCAGGTCTTCCTAGTTCCAGGGAAGTATTCTCTCTACTCTACTACATTGCCTCTCCACCATACAATACTGCCATGTTATGGCTGCCCCTCCATTGAGAATTACCAGCTCTTCATCCCACTATATTGGAGTGGCCTCTTTTCAGAATAAACGTGTTCGTTCAATCCTCAGTCATCGACTGCAAATACTGGTGAATGTCTCATGTCTCTCCCAAACAGACACACTGACGGCATTCTCCATCACTCTATAGGCCTGAGACAGGCAGCCAGCTTCCCAAGGAAGGAACATAGCAGCTGAAAATAATTTTAAAGACAATTAAGACTAATGAGCTGACTCAGCAAGGGGACTGGCTCTAGCCATTTGTTGTTGTTGAATTGTTTCAATCATGTCCAGCTCTTTGTGACCCCATTTGGAGTTTTCTTGGCACAAAGATTGGAGTGGTTTGCCAGCTCATTTTACAAATGAAGAACTGAGGCAAACAGGCTTAACTGACTTGCCCAAGCTAGGAAGTATCTGAGGCCAGATTTGAACTCATGAAGAGGAATCTTCTTGACTTCAAGCCCAGAGCTCTATCCACTGCACTACCTGGTGGCCTCATGGAAATGGCTAGTCATAGGAAATGACTTTCCATTGGTGATGTAGTAGAGACCAGAGAAGAAAGAAAATGGAACAGAATCTAATTATCAAAGGCAAACTAAGAATGAGAAAGGAAGACCCATTCGCTTAGGGGGGCCCTAACTTCTGCACTCACTGTTTTAGAACCACTTCTTCTCACTCATCATTGGCCATACAGCTTGAGTTTCTGAATTTCTTTTTCTTCCCCATCTCTATCATCAACTGTGTTTCTCAAAAACTCAATATTATACACAATGCCAGTAGGAGCTCCTTGATAAAATTTCAGTGCTAATAATATTTTCCTTCTAATAAAATAAATAATAAACTTATATTATGTGAATTTGACATATAAATTTAAATAAAATTTTAAATAAAAAATATTTTAATATATTAATTTAAATTAATTATATATAATAATTATAAATTATATATATAAATATATAAATTAAATTAAATTAAAAATACAATAATAAAAATTAATTAATTAAATGAAAATTAATTAATAAAATTATATAGGTATTGAAAAGACTGCTTGAGGGCATATTTTTATATGAGAATGAGATTATTTTTCCAGATTGGTATACTACAGGTCTTCTTATCCTGGGATTTATGACCTTGTTTCTTTAGTATGATGATGACTGCATTTCAATGGGATTAGCTGCCTAATATTGTGTATTTTTTGTTTGCTTTTACAAGCTTTATTCTGAAGTGACCATAAGCTTCACTAGACTGGCAGAAAGGTTCATGACACACAGAAAAGGTTAGAAACCCTCATGCCGTACTGAAAGCTGGGAAGCTCCTAGTCTAAGTCTGCCTTTGATATCAGCTCTGGGACAAGACATTAACTGTGAGTCCCTGGATCCCCTTGTAATGGGGAACTGTCCTAGAGGGATGTGAGATGATACAATTCGCCTAGGAACTCTCCTGGGCCAGTTAAGCCCAAGCCCCTTGGCTTATGAAACCCAAAGTTTATTTTATAAAGGGAGTAAAGGAAACTGGTAGGTAAGACCCTAACACTCTTAAAAAACCAACTCCAGCCAACTTCTAAGTCTCCTGCTTAAGGAGAGTCCTCTGTTTCTTCTCTGGACCCTGCCTACAGCTCCCTGCTGTCTAAAAAATCCCCCACACTATCTGACTCCATCCTATCTTCCCACTAGTGCTTAATAAAAGAAAGGGAAAAGTCTGGGTTTGGCTACACTAAGTAACCCAAAGTTGCAGATGAAAATCTTTGGATTACCTTAGCCCAAGGGGATTTCTGGCAGACCGACCACTGGCAGATGATCTCTGGACTCAGGGAAAATGGTTTCTTTCAAGTAAAAAATTCTCTACCAAGAAGTCAAAAACTTCTCCACAAAATTTTGACTATCTTGGGGAAATCTCTCAGCAAAACCTCCTTCAGCTTGATGGAAATTCAGTCAGAGAGTCAAAACCTCCTTCCAGTTCAATGGAAATCCCAGAAGGAAGTAAAGTCAGTTATTGTCAGTTCAAATTTCCACAATTCCTTTCTCCTTCCCAGAATCCTCTCCCAGGGCTTGCATCAAAAATTCCCTTCTTTTTACTAATCTTGAAACCAGTCTATCCCTAACTTATATTCCTACACCCTGATTCTGAAAAGTGAGCTTCTGATTTATATTGCCAAGACCAAGCCTCCATGTTTCTCCTCTGCTAAGAGAAACCATGCCACTAAGAATGTATCCTTTCTTTCTAGATGTTCTTAAAGGTGGCCATTCCACATTAGAAGATAATAGAGTACAGGAAATGTCTTGCTTGTTGGTATTTGTATCTCTGGCACATAGTAAGCAATTAAAAAATATTTTTCCCATCCATCCATCTTTCTGTCTATCTATCTATTCATACAAGTCTTCCCTGGTTTCTCTATCATTTCTTATGAAGCCATAATCTCCATCATATTCCTACACCATAATTTGTTCAGCCATTCTCCAATTAATGGACACCCCTTTGTTTCTAGTTCTTTACTATAACAAAGAGAGCCACTATCAACATTTTTGTACTTATGGATATGTTTCTTCGTTCTTTGGTGTATACACCTAGCAATGGTATCTCTGAAGCAGAGATGTTTGCACTCTTCAGTGACGTTTTCTTCCTATATTAACAACCATCTTGCCTGTATTTCTCCCTTGCTGCCCCTGCTTTCCATGGTCCTGCTTGTTGTTTTCTTTTAATAATAAATATAGGATAAAAACTATGTTGCTATAATAGAAAGTGATCCTTTAAATTATCTACCCATTCTGGAGATTTTCTTTTTAAAGGAAAATAATAACTGGTATTTTAAAAGTACTTTACAATAACATCGACTCATCTGATCCTTAAAACAGTCCTGGGGGTAGGTGGTACAAGTTTTATTTCCTTTTTTTTCTAACAATTGAAGAAACTGAGACAGTATTTAAATACCTTAGTGAAGGATGAGTTAGTAGAGCTGAGATTTAAGCCCAAGTGTTCTGGCTCTAAAGCTATCCTGCATTTATTCTGAAAGAAAACAAGTATTTATACATCTCAGTCTCTTGCACTCATCCTGAAATTTTGGCAGGCTTCACAAAAAAGGTCAATTAATGCTATAAAGCACTCGACCTCTATCTGATCAATAAACACAAGGGGAAGTGTAAGGCCCAAGGAGGCGTTCCCAGGGTAGGAACATAAAAGACCCCTAAAGACAAGGGAAGGATCCAATCAGAAGGTTGTTGGCACAGGGCAGAGAGTACAGGTCCTATGGTCAGAAAGACCTAAATTCAAATCCTGCTTCAGATATTTACCAAGTGGACAAGTCATAAAAAAAAAAAACCTCCATCTGCCTCAGTTTCCTCATCTGTAAAATAGAGGGGATAGTCATTTCTATTTCACATTGTTGTGGTAAGTATCAATTGAGTTAACATAATTAATTATAAAGGCTATGAAAACTTTAAATCATTATATTCATGTTAGTTATTATTTTATATTTTAATTATTTTATTATTATGTTACATAATATTTTTTATTATTATTTAATCATTGTGACTCAAGCATACCAGTTTTTAGCCCACAGTAGGAAAGGGGAAGGAAATAGTATAAGTATAATATAAGTATTTACAGAGCACCTACTAAGTGCCAGGCACTTTTGGGAAAGAGAAACTACTATAGAGATAATGCTATGATAAGGTTGCACTTTGACTTTTAAATATGTAACTTCACCAGTTCCTAATTGGTGAGAGACTAGGGTCTCTATACCAGGGAAACTTAAGAAATGACACCTACTGGGGATGGTTTGGAGGCTCAATGGAGAGCCAGGAGTAGAGACAGGAGGTCCTGGGTTCAAATTTGACCTCAGACACTGATTAGCTGTGAGCCCCTAAGTATGTTACTTAATCTCCATCACCTAACCCTTATTGGAACTAATACACAGTATTGATTCTAAGTCTGAAAGTAAGGGTTTAAAAAAATGTTTTTAGATTTTGAAAAGAAATTTTAAGTATTTTTCCATGGTTACATGATTCATGTTGTCTCCCTCCCCTCTTCCCTCCCCCACCACAAGCAATTGCACTGGGTTATACCTGTGTTATCACTTGATACCTATTTCTATATTATTCATTTTAAAAATGTTTTTAAAAGAAAGAGATGATACATACCCCCCTCCTCCAGGCTAGGGTAGAGAAGTTGACCCCTCTCCAAATAGTGCAGTGAGTCACAAGGGACAGCCTACACACTAGCTTGGCCTGGACTAGTGCCAAAGCAGGTGCCATCTTTTTTATAGAAATATATTTATCTTTTATTTTTAAGAATTTTCACCAATTATTTTTGTTCCTTTTTTAAATTTTGAGTCACAAATCCTATCCTTTCCTCACATTGCTACTCCACTCATTGAGAAGATATATGATATAATATGATGTAAATCATACATATGAAATCATGGGAAACATTTCTATATTAGCCATAATATTTGTCAAAAATAATTGTCAAAAAAGAGAGAAAAACAGTATGTTTCAATGTACACAATGTTTTTCAATTCTTTCTCTAGAGGTGGACAGCATTTTTTATTATGACTCCAGAATATCTTGAACCATTGTACTGATCAAAATAGTTAAGTCTTTCAAAGTTGATCAACATTATAATAATTGTTGTTATAATATTATAAAACAATATGATGTACATCTGGTTCTGCTCATTTCACTTTGCATCAGTTAATATGTCTTCTTAGGTTTATTTTGTTTTGTTTTTTAGTTTGTCTTTAAACATTTATTAAGTACCTAATATGTACCAGGATCTTTTTTCTTCTTTACACCTGGTTTATTCTTTGATTTAATTCACTTAATGGAGAGTCCAGGTAAGTTTCACTCATACATAAATGAGGAAACTGAGTCCAGGAAAAAAAAGCCTTTCTTTTTACCATCAAAGGAAACATAGTGGCACTCAATCCTAGAGTTTAGGTCTTTTGGCTCTCATTCAGTATTCTGTATCATATGCTATTAGTTTAGGCCACTCAGCAAAAATCTTTCCTGGGCCAGGAAAAGTTGGTAGTGAGATGTTGATATTGATGATGATAACATTGATGTTGATGACATTGATGATGGTATTGTCAATATTAATGTTGTTGATGTTGACAATGATGCCAATGTTGTTGATGTTATTGATGTTGATGACATTGATGATAGTGTTGTTGATGATGTTGATGTTCATATACAATTTGTTACTGTTCCCTCTAAGTATACTTCTTCTAGCTACCCTGATGATAATAACAATTTTAAGAGTTACCAATACCATCTTTTCTTATAGGAATATAAATCATTTGAACTTATTGGGTCCCTTAAAAAAAGTTTGTTGTTTGTCTTTTTCTTTCTTAATTACTTTTCGGTGATTCT
Source organism: Monodelphis domestica (assembly GCF_027887165.1). Lineage (NCBI taxonomy): Eukaryota > Metazoa > Chordata > Mammalia > Didelphimorphia > Didelphidae > Monodelphis > Monodelphis domestica. The sequence goes on along the minus strand of NC_077231.1, from coordinate 209,066,885 downwards.
CTTGAGTTCTGTGTTTGGGCATTACATTTTCTGTTTAAGTCAGGTCTTTTCTTTATGAATACTTGGAAGTCTTATGTTTTATTAAATGACTATACTTTCCCCAGAAAGAATATAGTCAATTTTGCTGGGTAGTGGATTCTTGGTTGTAGACCCAGTTCCCTTGCTTTCTGGAATATCATATTCTATGCCTTCCTGTCCTTCAGTGTGGATGCAGCCATGTCCTGTGTTACCGTAACTGTGCTTCCATGATATCTAAATGGTTTCTTCTTAGCAGGTTGTAGTATTTTTTCATTGATCTGGTAGTTCTTCTATTTGGCTATAACATTCCTAGGCATTGTCAACTGGGGATTAAATGCAGGAGGTGATCTGTGGATTCTTTCAATCTCTTCTTTTCCCTCTTGTTCAAGAATGTTGGGGCAGTTTTCTTGGATAATTTCCCATAGAATGATGTCCAGGTTTTTTTCTTTTGTCATGATTTTCTGGTAGTCCAATAATTCTTAAATTATCTCTTCTGGATCTATTTTACAGGTCTGTAGTTTTATCAATGAGGTATTTCATATTTTCCTCAATGTTTTCATTCTTTTGATTTTGTTTTAAAGACTCTTGCTGCCTTGTAAAGTCATTTGCTTCTAGTTTTTGGATTTTAATTTTAAAGACTGAATTTCATCCCTGGCTTTTTGGTCATCCTTCTTCTTCTGGTCTGTTTTTCTTTGTAGGTAATCTTGCACTTTCCTTGCCTCATTTTCAAGCTGGTCAATTCTGGCTTTCAAGCCACTATTTTCTTGTTTTAGTTCATGTGCCTCTGTTTCCAGATTACTTATTTTGCTTTAAGTTCTTTCTTCAATTGTCTTCAGCCTCTCTTAATTGTTTTTTGAATGGTGTTTGAGTTCTTCCAAAGTCTGAGTCCAATTCGCTGGAGTTCTGTGTTTTTGCTTGGTGTTCCTTGGTCCTCCTCTGTTTCATTTGCTCATTGTTCATTACCTGGATAGAAGCTGTCGATTGTAATTTATTTACTCATATGTTTCCTTCTTTCCCCCTGTCATTGCCTATAATCTTGCTCCTCTCATATTTGCTGGATCTGTGGGTTTGGACTATTCTGACCTGAAGGGGCTTCTTCTCTGCTCTGCTGATTGACTAGATTAGGCTGATGGAGTATTAATGAGCCTTGAGGTCAGATCTTTCTCAGCTGGTAGCAGAAACTGAAGGTGTGAAGACTGAAGGAAGCTGTGCTTCCTGCCCTGTTATCAAGGTATTCTGTCATGGTTGCAGCCTTCACCCTGGGATCCTAGTCTGCAGGATTCTCAGTGCAGTTTGTGGGGGAAGGGTATTGGAGACTAAGCTTCCCTGCCTTCTGAAGGCTTCTTATCTGCCCTATTGATAGACTAAAATAAACTGGGGTGGAGTTGATCTGCAAAGCTGAATGTGTCCTGAGGTCAAAACGGAGGCCCTAGATGGAGAGTAGTGATTGTGACTAGGCTGTCCTCCCCTCCATGCCTCTCCTCCAGCTTCCTCCCTGATGGCTATGGTTAGAGCCCTGAGCCTGGCACAGCTGTAGCAGCAAGGCACTCCCTCTAGGCTGGAGCCCTCACCCCAAGATTCCAGCAACTGCTGGAGTTTTAGCACAGTAGTTAAGGGAAGAGTCCTGGGACCTTCCTTCTTCCTTTTCCTTAAACCCAAGAATTCAGGCTTCTCTGCATACCTTTTAAGTTGAATCGAGCAGGAGGGTCCCCTGGCTCTGTCCTGTTGTTAGATTTGGCTTTCTGTTCCCTCAAAGCACTTTTTTTTTGCTTTGTGTGGAAGTGTTTTCACAGAGGTCTGGACTTTTGCTGCAAGTCTAAGTGGCCATCTTGACTCCCCCCAGGTGCCATCTTATCTAGGGAGGGTCAGGCTCTTGATCAAACAGCTTTAATGAGTGGTGGTGGTTCAGTTGTTTCCCATGCTTTGTTACCCTATTTGGGGTTTTCTTGGCAAAGATACTAAAGTGGTTTGTCTTTTAGTATTTCAGCTCATTTTATAGATGATGAAATTGAGGTCAATGGGGTTCAGTGATGCTTGGTCATCAGGATCCACTCCCCATACTCTGAAATCTCAGGACTTGTCAGTTTCCAAGACAGAAGATATAATCAAGTTGAAGAGGACTGCCAAGGAGAAGGCATTTTTAAAACAGGAACATCCTGCCACAAGACAGGCTATGCCCTCAAATCCAGACACCCCAATCCACTTAATACCATTTAAGGTGGAGCTGCATTTCCAAACATGAACAAACAGCTTCTAATCAGCCAGGTGCTGGATTTTTCAATCTTGAGCCTCAAAACACACAATCAAATTATCTGTTAAGGAGGTGTCTGAGATGTCAATTGAGACAAACAGTTCTCCTTTATGGTTATTTAATGGTTGTGTTTTTTTTAAACATTTAGGTGGAGTTCTCCACTCTCAGCAGCCTCAGACTTCAATAGGTTCTACCCCCACATCTCACTCCAGTTCCTAAATGGCACTGAAGATGGTAACTATAATTTGGGGAGATGTGTGTGAGCATGGTGGTGGGAACCACAGCCTCAAGTTTATCTGGGGGAATCTGGTCCTCTTAACATGTTCTTGTCACCCTTGAGCTGTTGCCCCTAGCACAGAACTGGTACCTGCAAGAAATGTGCTAGAATGAAGTTCACTTTATGTCCAGCAGAGGATGGTAGCCCAGCAAAACTCAGCCCAGGCAGTCCTCCATGGGTGTCCCAGGCCTTGAGGATTCTAGGACTCCCTCCCCAGTCTTTCTCCAGGATCCTGTCTTTCCACTGTAGGAACAGAAAATGCAAGGAATTCTGAGGAAAGAAAAAAAAAGACTTTAAAACTGTATTTCGAACACAGGCCCAGATACAAATGAAATCCCTAAAGACATCTGGGGTTAAAAAAAAAAATACCCATTCCAAGCATCTTCTTGAATCAAATGGGAAGAGTTTTTAAGAGGAAATGATGTGCTAATGGATCCAATTTATTTCACATGTGGCTTACTGGAGGCAATGGGAGGGAGGAGAAATAGTGGAGGGCTCTGGTCTCATGAGGATCAGTTGAAAGAAATAAGGATGTTTAGTCTGGAAAAGAGAAAATTCAGAGGAAACAAGTAGCTATCTTGAAGTGTCTGAAGGACTGTCATGTGGGAGAGGAATTTGATTTGTTTTGTCTGTCCCCAAAGGGCAGAACTAGAATATTTGGAAGGGACAAACATGAATATTGGGGTTTGGTGTCAGGAAAAACTTCCTAACAGCTGGAGATGCCCAAAAAGGGAGAGTGGACTGCTTTGAGAGGTGGTGGGTCCTTCATTGGAGGTCTTTAAGCAAAGACTGGATAATCAATCATTGACTACATTGTAGTGGACCTTCCATTCAGGTATATATAAGGACTGACCCCTGAGTCATTAAGACTCAGTCTTCAAACTCTACCTCTAACATTTCCTATTAGTGGATATGTCTGTAATTCATTTAATATCTTACTGGTAAAATGGTGGCAAAATAAATAGAGCTCTGCACCTGGAGTCAGGAAAGCATAAATTCAAATCTAACCTCAAATACTTCCTAGATATGTGACCCTGGGCAAATCACTTCAGCTTTATCTACCTCAGTTTCCTCTACTATAAAAATAGGGACCTACTAGTACCTACTTTCCCAGGGTTGCGTTATTTATTTTTATTTTTTCTAGATCATATGCTTTAAATTTTACTTATAATTTATAATTAATTATATAATTTTATTATAATCTATTGAAGAAAATTAATTCAGTTTTAATAATCATTTTCTGACTTTTTTCCATCCATTTTCTTTTCCCTCCCTCCAATATCATTCTCCTCTCTCAGACAGTGGGTGATAAGTGGTACATGTGCTAACATGCACTACATGTGTCCATATTTGTTTAATATTGTGAAATAAGACACATATCACCTATACTAGAGAAAATTTCATGACAAAAACAAAGGGAAGAATAGTATGCATCAATCTGCATTCAGATTCTAGGGGTTCCTTCTATGGTGGTGGATAGCCTTTTGGTCATGGGTCCCAGTGTTATTTTTAAGGAGTGTGCAGGTGGAAAATTTGCCACACCTGAGCTACATTCCGAGAATCCTTTTACATAAGGATGCTTAGGAGATAAATTTGTCTGAGACCCACACTGAGAGGCTCTTTTTTTGGACCTTGTGCTCTTGGAAAAGTGCTGCAGGTGTGAGTCTCTGTCTCTCTTTGCTCTGCTCACTTGACTGAAATAACCTTTCTTTCTTTCCCCTCTCTTTTAATTATTATTAAAAACCCTACAAATTTTTGGCGACCACAAAGGGATTAAGAACTAGAGGAACCAGATTTCCTCTCCTGCCTTGGTTTTCCCCTCTCCCTTTTCCCTTCTCCCTCCTGAAAACCCTTAAAATCCTTCAAAGCCTTCTTAGGCTCATTGCCTACACCTGCCCACCAGGAGAGCTGAGTAGCCAGGTCTCTCCCTCATAGAGGCTATTCATGTTAACTCCTTCTGCTATCACTGCTGCTTGCTGTTCCTGGTACTGGAAAGCTTTAAATTCCCTGCCCCCCAAAACCCTAGTCCAGCAGAGGAGAATTCGTTTTCCCTTTTCGGGGGGGGGGGTGGAGGTATTGATCCTCTCTCCTAACTAAATTCTGTTCCAAAAAATACCCCACCCAGCTTCCTATACTCCCTCTTTAAAAAGAAACTCTTCCCACTCCAGCTAAAAGTAGTCCTCGCCCTTAAAACCAGCCCATAATTCTTTATTTAAACCTCCTCATCCCTGCCACTAGAGGCTAATATTGAGCACTCAGTTTTTGTTTTGTTTTTTTTTCCCCATTTTCTGCTGACCTGCAGTGCTACCTTTCTGCCCGCTAAAGGCAGAACCAATTATATATATATATATATACATACATACATATAGCAACTTAAAAAAAACATCCAATATAATCACACTATATCATTGTAGAGAATAAAAACAGAACAACCTGATCACTTCTCTACAAGAAAGCCTTTTGGCTTTTGTCAAATTGGAAACCATTAAGGTTCCCAAATGGCTCCTTTTCCTAATGCTGCTAGGAATTCTTCTTTTTCTACTTATTAATATTAAGAGGCAAAGGACTGAAAATCAGAAATTGCAAGCAGAAATATAAGCAGTAGTAATTCAATTGGAAATTTTTAAACACTCTTCACACAATTCAGTAGAAAAGGAGGATTCCATTCAAATGTCTAATTCAAATCTTTATGAGCCTGTTCCCAAACTACTCAAAGAAGAAAATCCCATTTCTCCTGAAATACAAACAGACCCTTCTCATATGTCTCAGATGGAAAACATTCTCTCTCTTTCTGAACTCCTGACTAAAACTCCCTCTCCTGCTCCTTCTCCTGATGCCCCTTCCTGCCTTGTCCCTTCTCCCACCCTACTACCAATCCCAGCCCCTCAAAACCCTCATCCCCCTACCATACAGGTTCCTATTTGTACTACCTCAGTATCCACACAGACACCTCCTAGAAAACCACAAGCACTGACTGATTTCTATGAAGGCCGTTTCCCTTTAAGGGAAGTGCCCACAATAAACACCAAATGGGGATGTCTTAACATTAAGACAACATAGACCTTTCACACCACAGGATATTAAAAAAATTAAACAATATGTTCCCAGTTATGAAGATGAACCTATCCTTGTCACAAAAAAGATGGCCAATATATTCTTTCATTTTGATCCTTCTTATAAGGATGTTGAACAATTGCTCCATGCCTTTTTGACAGAACGTGAGAGGGATAAGATCATCTCTCATGTTAATAAGGCCTCAGGGCACAATGTACCACACTGGCCACCTGTAGATCCTCATTGGGACTACAACAATCATGATGAGCATATGCAACTACAACGTGCTAGGGACACCATTTTAAAAGCAATGAAGGAGTGTTCAGAAAGACCTGATGGTTGTACTAAATTTGAATGCTTGAAACAATCTGATGATGAGACACCCTCCCAATTTATGTATAGGCTCATAGAACTGGGAGGTAGGTGCCTAGACCTTGATATTTCTACAGAAAGTGGTATTAGACATATAAAAAGACATTTTGTAAACAACTGTTCCACAGTACTCTAAGATTATTTTAAAACAAATTGCCCAAAGTGGCCTGAAATGGACACTGATAAGTTAAGGGGAACTACTGCTTATGTCTTCAAAGGCAATAAAGAAAAACAAAAAAAAACTAATGATCTACCAGAAAAGATGCAGAAAGAATTAAAATCTTTAACTGAAAGAATTGATAAACAAGAAAAATGGCATGATATTCAACCAATTCCACTTCCCCTCTCCAAGAACCTAATTATCAATCCCTTACCTGCCCCTCTGTGGAAAGAAGGGCCACATAATAATGAATTGTAGAAATTTCTTCCAAATAATCAAAAACAATCAATGGAATAATAGATATAGAAATTATAATTACAATAATGAATTTAGAAATAGTAATTTTAGAACTGATAGCTTTTCTAGAATTTAAATCAAATAACTTATGACTCAAGCCAAATAACCCCTCAAAGGTATATTTTAAATGGATCATCCACAAACTGCTCAGGATACTAATGCCCCTCTACATGGCACAGAAAGTGGTGCCCCTTAAACTCTATTGCTTTTGATTTGTTGCTATTAACCTTTTTCAGTTTTGTCTCCCCTTAAACATAGCAAAGAAGAAGAACCTGTCTACATCCTTACTTTATTTGTGCCATCCTGTATTTGACCCCCTTATCTTTATTTGTGCCTTTATGGAAGTCTATAACAACTTGAATTTATAAAACTTGGTATTTTGTGAATTTTGAATATTTGGTATTTTATTTGCACCTATATTACCTCACAAAAAAACTGTATTAGTGACTTGCATTAGTGACCTGTACTGACTTGATTTGCATTTTGTACTTTTTTGGTGAAAATTTTGTATTTTCTTCAATGCATTATTGGTTTTATACCTCATTTGCACTCACACTGTGAACCATGGCTAAGGTAAGAGAAAATGCATCTAAATTCTTGGGTGAGAACTTTTATATTCTACCCCTTCTAATTATAAGATATAGATAGATAGATAGATAGATAGATAGATAGATAGATAGATAGATAGATAGATAGATAGATATGCATACATATATATATTTGATTGTCACTGATTATAGGAGATGTATATTTTTTAATTTTTAGCACATTTTTATAATTGCATGTACAAATTAATTTTCCTAAGCACATGTCATCTCCCTAAATTGAAAGATTTTAGATTATTAAATTAGTGTAGATTTTCTACGTTCATTAGTTCTAACTATAACTGCCTGCCCAAGAAGCCTTAGACTACTGAAACTACCATTAGTATTTAAATATTATGAGACTTAGTACATTTGTCTGATTCAAAGAAATGGGAATAAAAAGGATCACAGACCTGATCTACACAGTGACAAAGAAGCACAGATATCTACACAGTGCCACAGAAGCATGTATTTAACCTGAATGGTGCCAAAAGTTCACACAGGAAACCAATCCTGCTAGGATTGCTGAGACTTGTTGGGACTTCTACGTCAATGAAAAAAGGACTTGAACCCAGTGTGAGACTCGAGGTTGTGGTGCTTAACATATGTTAAGGTGCAAGACTCCTTGTGCCACACTCCTTGTGAAATTTATATCAAGTACCTAACAATTGGCTATTCTGGCTCCATATTCGACCTCTGAGAAGAAACAATGAAAGAAGAAACATATCAGACCAAAAAAAAAAAATTTAGTCCCTTTTCCTAACTTTCTTGCTGTGGTAGTTGACTTTGGTCCTAGCTGCTGAGTGGGTAAGTGCATGCTGTTGGACATGGATTACTTTAATTGGGCATTATTCAAAGTCCTGCTGTAATTTTGTATTTAAAATTTTTCATATAAAATTTAGGGCCGGATGTTTAGAAATTTCATCCAAAAGTTATTTAGATTTTTTTTTGTGCTATTTTTTCTGATGATTTTAATTGGCAGTGATTCATATGCCTCATGCCTCAAACATGTTTCCCTGTGTGATTTCCTTCTTTTCTTGATATCCTCCTGGGGGGAGGGGGGGAATGTGTTCTTATTTTGTAATGAAAAGTTTTAAGTTCCTTTTGAGAAAAAAAAAATTAAGGATAAGAAATTTGCTGCCTCCCAGAATCCAGAGACTGATTTCCTTTTGGAGGATGCCATGGAGATGTCTGTGGAGACCACACACTGCTCTAGGATTTCCTGAGCAAAACTGAATGTGCAGAACTGAACTTTGGAGGGGTTGAATACATTTGTTTATATGTACTTTGTTGTACCAAAGGTGACCGTCCCCCTAATTGGTTTTGTTCTTGATTTCTTATCCCCAATTTGTTATATTTTCCCTGTGTCAAATTGTATGTACCTTAATTAACTATGTTTAAAATGATCCACTGAGGAGACTGATCTCTCAAAGGATGACAGGGGAAAATGTGCAGGTGGAAAAGTTGCCACACCTGAACTACATTCCCAGCATCCTTTTAAGTTAATGTCCTCATTTTACGTCAGGATGCTTGGGAGATAAATTTGGCTGAGACTCATACTGAGGGGCTCTTTTTTTTGGACCTTGTGCTTTTGGAAAAGTGCTGCAGGTGTGGGTCTCTGTCTCTCTTTACTCTGCTCACTTGACTGAAAAAAATCCTACAGGATCATATGAGCTAAAATCTATAAAGAACTTGGCATATAGCCTGGAGGCACACTGTAGGTGCTTTATAAATGTCTGTCCCCTCCTTATCTTCCCACAATACCCCTAGACAATTCTGTGGTTCTAGGAAATCATGTAAATCTGATCTAATATCATGATTCCACATTTACATGATATTTACAAAATGTTTTCAGCAATTCCCCTGTGAAGTAGATGGCGTTAGAATTTTTATCTCTCAAATCTATTTGTCAAGCTCCAGAGCCTTGCATCTCAATGAATGCCACTTAAATGCCCCACTGATGCCCCACTACTTGCCAGAACCTGAAAACTTCCCCTCCTCCACTCAACTGCCCTGTTTCTCTTGAGGGTGCCACTATTATCTGTCAAGCAGGTTTCTAATGAGTTAATCAGTCAAGAAGTCCTTTTCCACCAGGAACTATCCAAGCAGTCTAGGACTTTAAGGCACTGCTCTGTAGTGGATAAGTAGGTACATACAGGATACATACAGAGTAGACAGAAGGAACATGGGGAAAGGAAGACTCTAGCAGCTGGGAAAATGGGAAGAGACTCCTACAGAAGGCAGAATCAGAACTCAATGTGGAGGAGGAAGAAATGCGTGAGGATTAGAAATTTGGGGAAAACTTCTCTCCAGATAAAGACAATAGAGTTGCAGAGCAGTGTCAGTAGAGACCCTCAGGCTCTCCTTTTATTCCCCTTCTTATTGGCAACAACAGGCTGAGCAAGACAGATTCCATCTAAAAGAAGGTTGCTACTATTTTAGAGATTACTAAGCACAAAGAACTTTTCTCATTGATTTTTATCAACACTTGTTACTCCAAGGTTTTCATACCTTCTCTGTATTTTCTTTCTGCCTTAGAATGCCACTGGTTGATTGTGTTAAAAAAAAAAAAAGCCTAAAAAGATAAACAAAACTAAACTAAGAAACAACTGTTCCGAGGGGATCTTGTCCCCTCCCCTTCCTGAGTAACCTGACCTGTCCATCAACATTTATCAAATACCACAGTTGTGCCAGGTTTTGCATCCATGTATGTCCTGAACGTGAATAAAAAGGAGGTGGGGCTTTTCTGGACTTCGGGGTAAGAGGTAAGGGGGGGGGGGAGGAAGATATTTTACAGGCTAGTGGTCAGAGGGCTTAGAGTAGGAAAGAGATTTTAAACTATGCTGATCTACCTTTCCTATGAAAATTTATAAAAATTAATAACTGAGTAGATATATTAACTTAATTCTAACAGCTTGGCTACCACTTTGGTTTCAAATGGATCCTTAATTTTCTTCTGAGACAGTTTTGCATTTTTGAGTACAGCATAGAGTTTTATTTAGAGAGACAGGGTTTCAGTTTGCTTGTCTGCTTTCATATGAAACGAACCTTGGCAGAGAGAGGGAACAGGCTGCTGTTTTTCACAGATCGGATCAGATCGGATGGGTGAGACCTTCCCTCCCATGTGGGACTATATCCCCCCCCACCCCCTTCTCTGTTTCTATTAGCTTGCATGAGGGTGGGGCAGTGGAAAATGGAGCCCAAGCATTTTTGCATGGATTGGAGTAAGAAGTCCAAGCCTTTTGTGCAGGCAGGAACCAGTCCAGCCCCTGACTTCCCCCACTGTACCAAACCAGCAGAACGCCTAGCTGCCATGAACCCAGCACTCAGGGGGCTATGAGCACAGTGCAGAGAGTGTATTGGAGTTAGGAGCTCCCTGGGGCACTACAGCCTTTTGCACAAACGGGACCAGCCCTCATTTTCCCCAGCGTGCGAAAACACAGACTTTTAGCTGCCATGAGCATAGCACAGCCACTGGGACTCTAACGCAAAGCCCTACCTGCTCCCGAGGAGCTCAGCACAGCAGGGCCTCTGTGCACTGGGGGCACAGTGCACAGGGGTGGCCCCCTAGGAATTGGTGTAAGACTCAGCCCACACACACACACAACTTCAGAATCTGGCAGTGAGGGGCTGGAGCAGAGACTGAGATGTTGGGGATATGAATCCTATTTCCACTTGGGGGCGGTTGGGGAATTCCCTAGCTCAGTACTTTGAGAACCAGATCTGTAGATCCTGGGTTTTAAAATCTGGCACTAATTAAGTGGGTCACTGGCAGTTAGCAGTGCCCCCAACTTTTAAAAGAAAACATGTGGCTTTCACAGCACATTCCTTCAGACTTCCTGCTTCCTCTAGGCATATCAAAAGCCACACCAGTTTTTTTTTCTTTTTCTTTAGCTATACCCTGTGAAAAAGAGACAGAACCTAAACCCTCAAGTGTGTTACCCTCTACACAAAGTTGCAGTGCCACCCTGTGGCGAGAATTAAAACTGCAGGAGATTTAAAAGAAAATTCCTTTGCTACTACTACTAGTATTTTAAAATGATATTAAATTGAATACATTTAAATAAAATGATTATTAATAGTTGAACATTAATAATATTGAATTAAAATTAAAACCAAATTTGTAAAATTTAACAAAGCCAACATTAAATCAAAATAATTAAATGCAATATTAAGGAATAATTTTAGAGCACAGTAGTATTAATAATACTCCTTTTTCCATATTAATTGTCCATAACTATTATTAATTATTATTATTGATAATGTACTATTATTAATAAAACAAATATAATAAATACATATTAATTATTAATAACAACAATAATTATAATATATTTTGATTGAGAGAAATGGGCACAGACAGAAGAAATGAAATGCAAAGAAAAAAATTCAAGAGAGCACATAGAATCCAGACCCAGACTCATCAGAGGAGGAGAGAGGGTTCTATCGAAGGTTGAGAAGGAGGGGCAGTTGGCCAAAGCTGATCTTCTGGACACATTTCTGCTTGGAATGGTCTGATCTCCACATCACTTCACTTCTCTCTGCCTAACCTCTCTGAAAAGAGGAAAGCTACAGATGTTCTTGGCTGTTACCTTTCTCTACCTAGAGCTGAAGAAAAAAAGAGTCTTGCCCAGTAAAGACCCCAGCTGGATTATTACTGTTTCCTTCAGGGGAAGTCAATTTTATTCCTTTTTGAAGAGATTTAAACCAAAGCCTTCAATAAGTGATAGAAATTAGAATTAGGGAAATCCTATCTCCCTCTCTCCCATTTCCCTCACTTCTTTCCCTCCCAAGAAAATAAATAGGTCTTTTTAAATACAAAAACAGTTCTCAAGATTTTGTAATTAGCAGGAGGAACTGACTCACCATCTTTTAGGCAAACTCTATTTGGCTGCTTAGCAGGGAGAAGAGGAAGAAAATGATGTCCCCTGAAATCAGCTCCCTTCCTTTAAAACTGTTTCCTGGAATAACATCTATTTAGTTCCCCCCTCATCTCTCACTATTCCCTCCAATACAACATACACACTCATTATTAGTACTTTTGCTGTGCAACAATTTTTTAGTTCTTTATATTAGCTTATTTTTTAAATTTTATTTAATTCATCAATTTAGAACATTATTCCTTGGTTACAAGAATCATATTCTTTCCCTCCTTTCCCTCCCCCCACCTCTTCCCAACTCTTTGTTTGGATAGCTACTACTTATATTTACAAATGACCCACTTATTCCTTTGCTTTCTGGTATTTTTTTTTTAAATTTTATTGAGTCAATTTAGAACATTATTCCTTGGTTACAAGAATCATATTCTTTCCCTTCCCTTTTTCAACCCCTTCCCATAGCCAATGCACAATTCCACTGGGTTTTACATGTGTCCTTGATCAGAACCTATTTATATGTTGTTGATGTTTGCACTAGGATGATCATTTAGAGTCAATATCCCCAATCATATCCCCATTGATCCATTTAATCAAGCAGTTGTTTTTCTTCAGTGTTTCTTACTCCCACAGTTTTTCCTCTCAATGTGGATAGTGTTCTTTCTTTTAAATCCCTCCGATTTGTTCAGGATCACTGCATTACCACAAATGGAGAAGTCCCACAGTGTATCAGACCTGTACAAAAATATTCATAGCTTATTTTTTTAACCAACTCTCATTGCCTTCCACAATAACATTGAAGAAATTTGTGTCTCCATTTTTTTATGTTTTAGGAGCTTTTCATTGTTTAAGCTGACCATTTAGCAATATTCCAACTAGTTTAAATAGGCAGATTAAGCCAGCAGACTAGACACTATGGGAAATACTGTACAAATCAAGGGAAATCAGGAAATATTCCTCCAGATTCATCTCTGCATAAACTTTTTAATTGTTGGGGTGATCCAAATCTTCCTAAGGGGAACTGGATGTCAAAGAAGGGAGGCTAAAATTTTTTGTTAGGCTTGGATGGAAAAATCTTTCACATGGCAAAAATATGGCTCTTTTGACCTCAAGATCTTAAAAGATTTGAATTTAGCCATTAAAAACAAAGATGATAAATACTGGCTCTTGTGGGCATATCATGTTGATAAATCAAACATTCCCACCAGTGAATAAACCTTTCTTTCTTTGGAATCAGACCATTCTGGTTTAACTCCTTCAGTTCCTCCTCCTTAACCCTTGCTTAGATCTAGCAAGAAACATACTCTATCACCCCACCTGGCCTATGAGGACATTTCTCCTCATACTGACCCAAACCAGGATTGAACCCTTCAGCTCCTCTCCCTGTCAGACCTTACTCATCCCCTACTCCTCCCATACCCTTTTCTCCCAATCTACCTTTCTACCTTCACTTACCATCCCACTACTCATATCCTCAAGAGTTTCCTACTTCTCACTACCCAGTGCCCACCCATCTCTCCTCTCTCCCCACCTGTACCATCCCTATTTACCTTATTCTCTTGGCAATCCTTTTTCCTACCCTCCTTCTCTTAACAAATCCCACCCACCTTACTATGACTCCTCCTCTGGACCTCAGCCATCCTACTCCTCTCCTCCCTAGCCCCACCCCCAGTCCTCTACACCTCATCCCAAGTCTCACCCCACCTCCTCTCCACTCCACCCCCAGTCCCATCCCTGGTCCTCTTCACCCAGCACCCTGCCCCACCCCTGATCTTTTTTCCCTGCCTCCTCACCCCCTGACCATCCCCTCCCTCTCCATGCACCCACCCCACCTCCTTCCCCTACTAGCCTCAATACAACCTACTCCATTGAAATCCAGAAAACAGGCCAAGCATTAGTTACCACAGATAATTCAAATAAAGGTCTAATTCCTTTAAGAGATGCCCCTGGATGTAAGAGACATGGAGATTTAGTAAACATTGCCCTCATACACCTTTCTTTCCACAAGACATTGAGAGATTCAAAGAAAAAACACATTCTTATGAATCTGAGCCTGTACTGGTGAAAAATAAATTTGAAAGCATTTTCTGCAGATACAATCTCACATGGATTGATGTGAAAGATTTGTTCCAGGCCTTGCTAATGGAAAGGGAAAGAAATAAGATTCTTTGTCTTGTTAATCAGGCCCAGGGAGAGGAAACACCTAATTGGCCAACTGAAGATCCCAAATGGAACCCAAATTCAGATCAAGATTACTTGCTACTATGCCAGGCTAAAAATGCATTACTAAAAGCTATGAGAGCTTGTTCTGATAGGCCTGGTACATGGACTAAATTTGAAAATCTTAAGCACGAAGACAATGACAACCCCTCTCAGTTTATGGATAGGCTTACTGAGCTGAGAGGAAGGTATATAGAATTGGATCTTGATAGGAAAAGCGATGTTAGACAATTCAGAGTTCAATTTGTGAAAAACAGTTGTATGGTAGTTAAGAATTATTTTATGACTAGCTGTCCAAACTGGCCTACTATGGGCCTTGAAGAATTGAAAAGAGTGTCAGTTTATGCTTTTGAATGATATAAGGAAACAGAGAACACTGATTTAGTGAAAAAATTAACCAAAATGGTTGAAAAGGAAAAGCAAGGAGAGGCCATAGCTCCCTTACGAAAATCTACAAAACAACTACTAACGTGTTATTTTTGCAAAAAGTGGATCATGTAATTATGAATTGTAAGAAGAGAAATCAGCAAAATAGAAATAGAAGTTTAAGAAACAATATTATTTATAGGAGGGAAAGTTATTCGAATGAGGCAAATCGAAACTCACATCCAAACATCTGTACTCAGTGCAGGAAACCCCCTCAGTATGGGGAACCCCAGAGGTGTGGACAAAGGGATTTAGATGCCTGATGGTACTTGGGAGGGGAAGAAAAGTCTGGAGTTGAATTTTAGGTATTTTCAGACCTCATTGCCTTATGTCAATAAGGCAACTGTTAATTGTTTTGGTTTGTTCCCCTCCCCAGAGAGAAAAAGTCTCTGTAACACAATTATAAATACAAATTATATGTAATTTATTATTAGCCACTTTATAAGTTATCAAAATTGAAATATTCTGTTACACTATCTTTATTTGTACCTCCCCTATGACTATGCTGAAACATATCATTATAAAAATCCCATAAACAACCTTTTGTTCCTTTTTTACCTTTGTTAATTGTCACACAGATATGATGGATGTACTCCATCAAACTGGTTTCAACCTGTAAGAAAGTTTTGGAAAATTTAATTATCTAATAATCTCAATTGATTTTAACAGGTATTGAGACATGGTTTTCAGATATCTGGGAACATCCCTACCTCTGACTGATCATTTGCCTGCTTCTAAGTTGTTTGTAATGTTAGGGTAGGATTTGGGGTAAGGGTAAAGCAAAGATCTTTTCAGAATTCTTGTGAATTGGAACACTGAACATAAATCTACCACGGTAAAATATCTTGCTTGACTTGGAATGGATGAGATTATAGCAGCTGGACTTGGTACTAAAGGATGAGTCTTTATTACATGATCATTTACAGCTCTCAAATCCAGTATGAATCTATAGACAATTATGCCATCTTGATCGAGCTTTTGTTTCTTTATTGGCAGTATGGGAGTATTATAATTTGAAAACCATGGTATTGTGATCCCTTGTAGAATTAGGGACTCAATAATTGGTCTTATTCCATCTATAGCTTCTTTACTCAAAGGATATTGAAGAACACCAGGAACTGGTCTTTCTTTGGTTCTCACTATCACTGGATCAGCTGATTTCAATAGGCCTACATCTGTGGAAGACTTTGCCCATAAATATTCTGGTATATCCTCAGGTATATAATCTGAAATGGAATTCAACTCAGTAACAAGAGGTAAAGGTCAATTTGCAATTGAAGTAAAGTGCAATAGCACTGTTGCATTTTCCCATCTCTGCATTTATTGAAAATGTAATGGATGCCACATCTGAAGTGATTTTCATTTTTTATTCTTTGGCTCCATGTAAAAATGGGTGGGACATATAGGAGACAGTTCTGTTACACTGTTCCAGGCTTATACTTAGAGGGATAGAGGTGCTCAAGTGGCTTAGTTAACCTGTGATGTGTTATAATCTCATCTGAGAGGTGGGAATGATTTTTTCCTGTGAAGCCTAGTAGATTTGAAATGGGTTTATTATTTTTGTAACTGTATAGCTTATTCTTCTCTTCTACCAGGATAATCTATATTCTTGGTGACATTTTTGGACCCACGAGGTTTTCATCAAAGTTACAGACATTTTCTGGTTTCTCTCCCACCAAATTTTGGAATGATGGTAATAATAGATTTTGTTAAAAAATATCTCATCCAAAGTTGAATGATTGACTAAATCTGTAGAACATGTGACAAATATTCATGAGCGTCAAAGGTTTTTTTAAATGTCATACAGCAAGTCATGTGTATCCTAATGATAGTAGGTTTGTTTGCTGTTGTAATAAAATGGGCTTTTATAATTTGGGGGATTTTGGTACTTCTTCGAATTGGTATTAGTTGTTGTACTACTATTTTTAAAAGGCTTTTACCTGTTGAAAAAATTATGGACTCTCACACTGTGGATCCTGGCCAGAGAGATATAAATCTCATTTTTGAGTGAGCACCTTTTGTGTTGTGCCTCTGATTGGCTAACACATTGTCACATAGACTGTGAATTATGAAATTATGATTTATTATTTTTTGTTATATTACAATAGGATATTTGGTTTTTTCTTTCTTTTTTATATCCTTGATAATACTTGAATTACATGAAATCGGTATTAATGATTTTTGCCTTAAAGGATAAAGTTTACAGTATAAGTTTACAGTATCTATTAACCCTAGTAACTATGCATACCCAAAAGCTTTAGACTCTGGAAACCTGCCATTTATTGATAAATGCTATGGGATTTTGTTTAATGATTATGTATGATTTCAGAAGGGAACAAAGAGCTGCTATGCAGTGCCAAGTAACATGAGGTCATAAAGGACCAAACCAATCCAAGCCAGATTGTTGAACTTCTAACCCAATAGAAAAGGAGTTGAACTTACTGTGAGACTTGAGGTTGCAACATCTGACATATATTAAGACATAGGACACCTTGTACCACATTCCTTGTGCAATATTCTGAGTCAAGTACCTCAGTCTAGCTATCATCCTGGCTCCCCCTATCCATGACAGTGAAGGTACAATCAGACCAGGGAATGATTTTTCCCATTTGCTGCTGATTAGCAATTTTCTGTAGTCCTGACTGGAAATAGGTAAAGTGCTATATTGCTGCTACTGTCCTACAGGCTTGTGGGACATGTCACTTTAATTGGACCTTGCCTGTGATTCAAGAACCTGTTACAGGTTTATTTTTTATTCAGAATTTTATACACATAAGATTTTTATTTTTTATCATTTCTGTACTTTTTATTATTTTCATACAGAACTTAATTTTTTCTTTTTATTTGGGATTGGGGGAGGGGTGTTTTTCTCTTAACAATTGTTTAATATACCTCATAACTCAGCCATGTATCCCAGAATGATTCTGGTGTTTGTCAACACCCTCCTCAGGAGATTGTGTAATTATACTAAAATCCAAGATTTAAAATTTTTGGAGAAATTTCAGGAAAAGAAACTTGCCAACATCTCAAATCAAGAAAGGAGATCCTTTTGGAGAAGGTGTTTAAAAGATGCCTGAAGAAACCATACATGACATCAAAAGATCCAGAATGAACTTTGGTAAATAATGAACTGAACTGAAGGGGGCTGCAATACTTATTCTGAATGTAAATTCTTATGCCAAAAGGGACTTTCCCCCTAATTGGCATCTTGCCAATGTGTCTATCAGTCAGTTTTTGTATTTTTCCTCTAATATTTTCCTCACATCTCTAACTATCGTAACTTCCTCTTAGAAAATATAATCGTGTTTTACTTTTAGCTAGAAGGTATTTAGAGGTTTAAAAATAGTTATGTTTAAATGATCCATTGGGGAGACTGGTCTCCCAAAGGATCACAGGGAGAATTATACAGAGGGGATTCTATCCTCTCCCCCTCCTGAATAGCCTGACCTGTCCATCAACATTTCTCAAATACCACTGTTGCACCAGGTTTTGTGTCCGTGTATGCCCTGAACATGAATAAAATAAAGGGGGCTGGGCTCTTCTGGGCTTTTTGTGTAGACTGTGGGGTGAGACAGGTAACAGGGGAGGAAAAGGTTTTACAGGCTAGGAGACATGTGGTCAGAGGGCTTAGATTAAGAAAGAGATTTTAAACTGTGCTGATCTACCTTTCCAATTAATAAACTTTATAAAAATCAATAACTGGGTAGATATATTAATATAATTATAACACAACCCAGACTTTGGAAACAGACATTGCTGTCTTCTTAGTAGACTAATAAATTTCTTTTCATTTCAATTTGACTACTCACATTATCTGGCCCTGGCAGGAGACTTGTGGGCCAATTCTTTGGGGGATTTTGAAGTACACAGTTTAGGAAACTTCTAAAATAGGAGAGCTGAAGGAATCTGGGGGTTCCAAGAGGTGGGGGTACAGAAGGAGAGATTTCTAAGCACAGAAATCATAAAATCATCTTTGACTCTTGCTTTTTCCTATCCCCATCCCTTCTCTCTCTCTCTCTCTCCCTCCCTCCCTCCCTCCTTCTCTCTTTCTCTCTCCCTCCCTCCCTCTCCCTCTCTCTGATTTTGAAGCTGGAAGGGACCTCAAAGGTCGAGTTCAATTTCCTAATTTTATAAATTGATTTATAAATTAAGAAACTGAGATATAGAAAAGCTAGTCAGCTTGCACAGGTAGTAAATGACAAAGCAGGAATTTGTTCTCAGGACCACTGACTTCAAATTCAGCATTCTTTCCACATTCCCAAAATGTCTACTAGTAAAATAGTATGTCTACATTTGTAAGCGCTCTGCCAATCTCCTCTTTTCCACTTTCATTGCCACTATATAATATATTAGTATAGTATTGTAGTATTGGGATTTTAACCAATAAAGAATATGAGGCCATTTCTTTGAGAATAACATTGTTTGTTAATGGAGGTATGCAATTCCTATTAACAAAGAATGGATTCTTCTGCAAAAAGGAGATTGACTCTTGCCTCTTGCTTATAAAAGGAGTCATTTCCTCTTTCTGATTGGCCTGACGGTTCAACCTTTGGATTTCCCCTGACAATCCCCATTGGTGAGCATTTCACAAAAGAAGGTGGATTTAGAGACCACAAATTCTCCCTGATTATTTCATAACAGTGGAGGCAAGTCTTTGATGGGACAGGGAGAGCCAGCACATTCTTTTGAGGCCAGACCACCATATTTTAAATATAAAAATCCAATATGCCTGAACTAGCCCATCCTTAATTTTTCAAATGGGTCAGGGTTCATCATGGTTAATCAGTCCTGCCCTTAGTCCGTTTATCCTTTTAAGATCTTAACAAAAGAAGGAAGGTCTGGACCCAATTTGATGAGGGATGGGAGGTGTTGCGGAATTGAGAGTAGCCTCAAGTTTGGGAGCAGGCTATTTCAGCATGACCTTGGTAAACTTACAGGGAAAATGATTTCACCTATCATAACTGAACATTAATTTCTCTTCTGTAGAATTCAGACTCCTAGAGGGCAGGTTCTATTTTGTTTCTCTGTCAGGATCCCTGCATTTAGCACAGTTTTTTGCTTAAAGGATGCTCGAAATAGAATGTTGATTGTCAAAGCCTTGCCTTTTTAATTTGGCTTCAAGCCACCACTCAGATACCACTAAATTAGTCACAATTTGTGTCAGTAAGCATTTGTGTTAAATACCTACTGTGTACCAGACACTGCTAAGCTCTAAAGATACAGAGAAAGTCAAACAATAGTCCTTGCTCTCAAGGAATACATGGTCAAATTGGAGAGAAAACATGCAAACTATGTACAAAGATACATACATAATAAACTGGAGATAATTAAGGGAGGGAAGACACTAGTATTAAGTGGGATTGAGGTGTTTCTTGCTGAAGGAGGCATTTTAACTTGGACTTGAAGGATGCCAGGGAAGCCAAGAAGCAGAGACTAAAAGGGAGAGCATCCCAGGTAAGGGGACAGTGATTGAAAATAGCCTCTCTCATTTCATTCCCAGTGATTATAGAAGATGATATCACTTGAGGCTCTGCTAATCCTCTCCTCTAACCTCAACATTTGCTATATTTATGAGCTCTTGACAGCTGAAAAGTTTGGCTTCCCTCATCCTGGATTTCATCTTGCCTTCCTAGCACTGGATGAGAAGAAACGAACAGGATCAAATTAAAAATCCTGAGCCTCTGATGTCTTTTGGACATAATGATGTTTTATCTTGTGCTCTGGAAGATTCCTTAAAGCTGCGGATTACTTTTGTGCCAGTAGTAATTCTATTCCCATAGCTGGAATGAGGCATGGGAGTAGGGTTGGAAAAGGATGGACAGACAGACAGACAGACAGACAGATATGGGTGGGGGTAGGGGGAAGAAAAGGAAAGGGAAAGGGAAAAGATGGTAGGTAAACATATTGAATTTGGAATCAGGGTACCCTGAGTTCAAATCCCGTCTCTGACAGTTACTAGCTATTTGACTTTGGGAAAGTCTCTTAATCTCTCTCAGTTTCCCCATCTATAAAATAAGAATAACAGTACCCACCTCACAGAATTGTTTTGGAGCACAAATGAGGTAAGAGATGTAAAGTACTTTACAAATATTTTTTTTAATAATAGCAACATATTTTATCTTTTAATACTATAAATATACACACTTTCTTTTTTAAAGTTAAAATAAGTAAAAAGTTAAAGTTTGTCCCTAAGATATAGAAGGGATAGCTATACTTAAGTCAACTTTTACATAAATAACTACAGAAAAACTAGTTCTGTTTTTTTTTGAAATTTTTTATTTAATTAATTCAATTAGAATATTTTTCTATGGTTACACGATTCATGTTCTTTCCCTCCCCTCCACCCACCCCCTTCCCATAGCTGACATACAACTTCACTGGGTTTTACATGTGTCATTGACCAAGCCCTATAATATAACCCCATTATGTGTGTTCACCTTCTATACAGAGGTGCCTTTTGCTTGACTCCCAACAACGAGACGTGTCCTCCCATCTCATCACACTGATTGAGGAACCTCCTGACAGAGAGGTGATGGACTCAGTACAGATGGAGACTTTTTTTTTTTAATGTGGTCCATATGGACATTTGTTTTGCTTGACTCCATATATATATTTATAAAAAAGGTTTGCTTTTTCTCTATTTCTCAATGGGGAAAGGAGGAAAAGAGAAGAGGGAGGGAGAGAATGATGGATTTTCATTTGAAAATTAAATTAAAAATCAACAGAGATTCACTTAACAGAACAAGTTGTTCCTAATCCTCGGTGTATTTAGAGATCCTGATCTTTTCCATGCTCCTGCTGCCAGTGAGGAGATCCAGTTCCCCCTTCTGTACGTGTTCCTGGACCAGCTCAACAAACGTCTTTTTCAGTGTCTTAAATGAGCCACAAATTATGCCCCACCCCAATCTGGTTTGAAATGAAGGAGCTTGCTTCTTGAACTTGGGGAGCCTTCAGTATCTGGGCATGATGTGCCATGGAAAAGACACCGACTATATCAGGAGATGAAAGACCTGGGGTTCCAATCCCAACGCTCTACTTTCTAGGTATATAACCTGAGCAAACCACCTTACTTTCCTGACCTCAGTTCCTCATTTATAGAAAACATGAAGAGGTTTTCAGGCATTCAAATGGAAAGTGACAGTCTTGGTATTAGATGATGGATGACCTCGGTTATAATCCCAGCTCTCCCATTTACCACCTGGGACCTTGAACAACTTACTTAACCCCACATTAGGTCTCTGTCCTCTTTTTTTTTTTTAAACCCTTACCTTCCATCTTGGAATCAAAACTGGGTATTGGTGCCAAAACAGAAGAGCAGTAAAGGCTAGGCAGTAGGGGTTAAGTGACTTGCCCAGGGTCACACAGCTAGGAAGTGTCTGAGGTCATATTTGAACCCAGGACCTCCCAGCTCTGGGCCTGGGTCTCCATCCACTGAGTCACTCAGCTTCCCCTCCTCTGTCCTCTTAAATGTGAGACTGGGCAATCAGAATAGATGGTCTCTAATATCCCTTCTAGCTCTAAATCTATGATCCTATCATCCTAGCCAAAGAAAAGGGCTTAAAGTGCAAAGTTGTGACTCTCATCTCCTGACTTCCCCTCTCCTCTGCCCCACCTTACAGTGCAAGGATGTCCATTCACAGACCCTATTCCCGTCTCCCAGGGCTGATTCCCAATAATAGGAAAAAGAACAGGGTTGAACACAAAGCAGGGTGCTCGTGTGCTGGCATCAGAATTAGCATTGTCCCAGCAAATTGCCTTTGCCTTGACTTAGAAATTGGTAGGGAAATACAGAACAAATCTCAGGCTTCTGGGAACAGGAGGTTATGTTTCAGCAGTAAAGGTGATACATTCTGTTATATAAAACCCTGAAAGTCAAATAACCTGTAATTGGACAAGGTTGCCACAGGAATTTCACTAGGGAATTGTTCAAAAAGGAACGTGTACATGAAAGAGGTTCAAATCAAATAAGAGGGTTGGAGGAGAGAGGGGAGGTTGAAATGCCGAAATGCAAAATTGCAGGGGAATAGATGAGCAGCTCTTGCATTTTATCCTTTTATTAAAGTCTAGGCTGTTTTTTACATGGAAGAGAGAAAAGACTGAGAAATGCTTCTTTCCTAGGATAGAGAAAAAGGGAGAAATAGATTTTCTTTTTTGTCTGATACCATATTATTCCAGCAGACAGGTCTGGTTCAATCAGAATCCACTGAGCATGGCACCAGAGCTTCATGAGGATCTTGGGCTTACTCCTTCCTTTGGAGGCTTCTCTTCATACTCCTTCTCCCTCCACCCTCTCTCTACTATCCTCCTGTGTATCTCATTGTAGTATAGAGATGATCCTCGCTTCCTGAAGACTTCCCATGCATGAAATTTCAGGTGGGCCCTTCCAAGGTAAAAAGACTTTCACTATGTGCTCATCAGTGTACTCAGAGAGATGAAATGTGGCATTTATGAGCTTACTGTGTGCTGGGAATACAAATACAAGCAAAAGGAGAGGCAGTCCCTAACTTCCAGAGGGTTCCATTCTAATGGGAGAAGAAACCTCTTTATCTGAGAACCAATCTCTAAGTTTGGAGAGACCCATCACTAAGTGGGCTGAAGGATGATGAATTGCTCAGCACGAGCAGCTATTGAAGACCAAGATGGTGGATGCATGGAAATGGTATAATCTGTGACAATGGAAGGAAGCACCTACATGGATGGAATCAGAGATTTACAGGTGGAAGGGATGTTAGAGACTATCATGTCTAACCCTGTCATTTTATATAGATAAGGAAGCTGAGACATACAGCTAGTAAATGGCAAATTCAGAGAATTGGAACACAGATCTTTCTGATTCCTGGTTCAGCAAGCATTCCCCAATGCCATACTGCCTTTCATTCCAGTTCTCAAACTGCTAAAGTTTTGTGAGGTTTTTTAAACCCTTACCTTACATCTTAGAATCAATACCGAGTATTGGTTCCAAGGGAGAAGAGTATCCACAGTCACATAGCTAGGAAGTGTCTGAGGCTAGATTTGAACCCAAGATCTCTCATCTCTGGTCCTGGCTCTCAATCCACATGGTTTGTGTTTTCTTTCTCTCCTCTTTCATGAGCCAATGACTGGCACATCTAAATGATTGGTGAGTACTTAATTTTGTGATGGACTCTCTGACAAAGACAACCTGCAAGTTTCAGATACCCACATATTATTAGCATTTGCTAAGTGCATATGACTCTGTAGCAGTAAAAATAAGACACTCTCTTAAGCAAGATAAGAAATATTTATATGTGGAGTTCTAACATAAATTAGAACTTGTTAAAGTTCTGCAGTTAGGTGGCAAAGTGGAGAGAGTGCCAGGTGTGGAGTCAGAAAAACTCATCTTCCTGAGTTCAAATCTGACCTCAAACACTTACTAGTTGTGTGACTGGGCAAATCACTTAATCTTTTTTGCCTCAGTTTCCTCACATGTAAAATGAGCTGGAGAAGAAAATGGCAAATCACTCCAGTATCTCTGCCAAGCAAACCCCAAAAGGAGTCTCAAAGAGTTGGACCCAGCTTAAACAACTGAAACGACTAAACAAAAAAGTTCAAATGAAAGGTATAAGGAAAATACTACAGAAGATCTAAAGAGGGATATCAGTGGAGTCTTTCCTCTTTGAAGGGGTGACACCTAAGGATAGGAAGGAATTCAATTGACAGGATTGGGGGAAGACGGGAAAAAGAGGACTGAGGGGGCAATCCTGGCACAGGAGATGGTAAAAGCAAAGGCACAAAGATGGAAAAGGACAAGGAGAGGCTACAAACAATAAGTAATGTAGTGTGGAACAGAGAGCCCCATTCAATTAGTCAATCAATGAGAAATTTTTTAAGCATGACTATGTTGGATACTAGAACTTCCCTTCCAGAACAACAAATTCCAACCCTTCAAAGATCATCCATATCTATTTTTCAGTCAATTGTTTGGGGGGGAAGGAGCTTATAAGCACACATCTTCACCCAAAGAGGAAAAAGAAAGAGTAAAGGAAAAGCTCTGGGAGATGCATTCACACCATCCTTTTCCCTTTAAGTAGTAACAGAAGAAATGTTGGTCTTACCTAAGGAAGAGTTGCCCATCCATGGCTCCAGTGCCCTGCTGAGTAAACAGAGTTGGCACTCCATCTTGTGGGCAGAAAAGCTTCTGCATCACATTCCCAGGGTTGCTTTGGCACCTGCATCTGCTGACAGTCTTCCTAAAGCTTCACAAATGTCCTCTCTTCCAATTTAATTTCCTGGGGAGGAGGGAGACTGGCGACCTTTCCCTTTGGGTTCACTGGCCTCCTCCTCTGACCTCCCGCTGGGTTCTCCTTCCGTCTGTCATCTTGATTCACACGGCATAACATTCGGGGCTCTATTAGCACAGAGAACGACAGCAAGAAATACAGTATGTAGGAAAACCTTCCGCTTTCTCCTTTCCCTGCAATTATCACTCAGTTGCTTCAGTAAACAACAAAATTGTTCCCCACACACATCATTACAGCTTACAAGATTAAAATAGTCTGGGGGGCAGGAAGGATAACAGGTTGGTTTCAGTTTGGGGTGGGTTTTTTAATAAGATGTTCTACCCCAGCTTAACTTTGCCCCCTCTCCTCCCTTGGCTGAGACAGGAACGAGGAGGAAGAAGGAATCCAGATGCCATTTCTCCCATCATACCAGAAGAGAGGATCAAAGCCAACTCTCACTGGAAAGTGGGGCACTCGGAAGAAATGTAGGAAAGAAGCAAATGGGTCCAATCAAGCTCACTTCTGCCCAACGCAGTCCTCCTACATGCACTAAGTGCACACACACATGCCCTGCATAAGACCTCTGGCCTCAGGAGTGACCAAAGAGGCAGAACCCCAGGATGTAACCCAGGGATGGCTAAGAAAAGAAGAGAATTAATATTCATACAGGAGCACCTACTAGGTGCCAGGCACTTTGCTAAATACCTTACAAATATCATCTTATTTGAGCCTCATAACAACTATGGTTGGTCGGTGCTATTATTATCACCCCATTTTACACATGAGGAAACTGAGGCAGGAAAAGGTTAATTGACTCACCCAGGGGTCTAATGTGAGTAATTGTCTGAAACTGGATTTGAATTCAGGTCTTCCTGATTCCCCACCCAGAACTTTATCCATCGTACCACCTAGCTGCCTGTGGGAAAGCTGGGAAAGGAAGAAGGGAATGCCATGGATGGATGGATGAATGGATGGATGGATGGATGGATGGATGGATGGATGGATGGATGGATGGATGGATGGATGAACCACCACCATGAGGTCCCCTTATAGCTCCGAGTCTATATGAAGTGGGGCACAGGATCCAAGCCACATCTAAGGCACTTAGACCTCTCATCCCAGCTTTCTCCAGTAAGATAGAACAGTGGCAAGTATTATTTTCATTTAGGGCAAGTCACCGGGGTGGAGAGAGGGAGGGAGACTCACCTAGGAAGCAAACTCCAGGAAACTCAGGTGCTTCTTAGTACACCGATGGAGGAAAGGGGAAGGTAAGGGCTGGGGGGCAGCTGCTACACCTACAGGGGTTTCAAGCTGCTGGAAAGTCCCCATTTGAAGGCAAGAAGCAGGCTGTTCTGCTGGGGTCAGAGATTCAGGGAAGGAAACAGGTTGCTGTGAACATCAGGAGGAGGAAATGTGAGACGCTGTAGCCATTCTCTAAATGTTCCCCCCTGGAAAAAGCCCCGACTGTCCCACCCTGGTTAGGGTTCTCCTGGTATGGAGTTCTCTTCCATATCCCATGCCATTGGCAGGTAGCCTGCCACTGAAGGAAAAATAAGCTGCTGTGAAGTGAAAAACACTTTACAGAAACTTCCCTGGATTTTTTTTTTCAGTGAATGTCAAGATTGAAGATTTTGTCTACTCCTGAATTTTTCAGGGCAGATGGATCTGGGCAAACTATGACATGGGTGAAGCAAAGATTGAAAATGGCTAGCCTGAAGATCAGGGTCAAGACAAGGATTTGGAGCCAGGGGAAAAAGAGAGGTGACCCTGGGCAAGTCACTTAGCCCCTGTTGCCTAGCCCTTTCCACTCTTCTGCCTTGGAATCAATACATAGTACTGATTCTAAGATGGGAGGTAAGGGTTTACAGAAGAAAAAAAAGAGAGAGAGGACATGGTTCTTAGAACTTATCTTGGGTACAAACATAGCCAAGTTTTACCCATGAATAGGACTGAGAAATGCAGCCTTGCATGGTATTAAACCATAGAAAAATTCATTTTTTTGCATTTCCTTAGTGATATTTTTTGTTTTGAGATCTCCATTTCTAAATTTATCCTTCCCCTTCCTTTCCCCATCAAGTCATGCCTTATAACAAAGATTTTAAAAGGAAGAGCAACCAATGAATTTATTAAGTGCCTACTATGTGGCAAAGTGCAGCTAGGTGGTACAATGCCAGATCTGGAGTCAAGAAGACTCACCTTCCTGAGTTCAGATCCAACCTGAAACACTAGTTGTGTGGTCCTGAAAAAGTCACATAACCCTGTGGCCTCAGTTTCCTCATCTATCAAATGAGCTGGAGAAGGAAATGGCAAACTATTCCAGTATCTTGGCCAAGAAAACCTCAAGTGGGGTCACAAAGAGTTAGACCAACAACAATAAAAACTATATGGTGAGGCAACAAGGTGGCACAGTGGATAGAGTGCTAGACCCAGGTTCACATTTAGCTTTGTGACTGTGGGCAAGTCACTTAACCTCATTTGCCTAGCCCTTGTCCTTCTATCTTGGAATTATTACTAGGACACAAAAGTAAGAGTCTTAAAAAGAAAACAAGTATGTGGCAAGCACTGTGCCAGGCTAGGGATACAAAGACAAAGACAAAGAGTCCCTTCCCTCTGGGAGACTGACTTATATCAGGGTAAACAACACGTGTGCGTGCATACATGTGTACACACAGCATGTATTCAGCAAAAAGTCAGTTCAGCCAAACAACCAACATCCCCACCACATCTGACAATATGTGCAATATCCCATACCCCACCCCTGCTTTCTTTCATTAATTTTACCAATTCATCCAATAGATGATTCAGTGATTCAATAAACATTTGCTGAGCCCAACGCTAAAGGAGATATAATAGGAGGCGGGGAGGAATACGGAAGAAGTTGAAGACAGTCCCTCAGCCCCTAAGCAGCTTACGGTCTAGCTGGGGAGAAAAAACACACCACTGGCTACACTTGTTAAGAAGGAAGAATTTGGATGTCTGACCTCCTCTGAAACGCCAATGTCATATGATTTTAATTTCTTCTCTCCCATGAACTAGAGATGTGTGGGAAGCAGAGGGATAGCTGGGCATAATTTTTCCATAGAAAAATA
The DNA here is from genome assembly GCF_027887165.1 of Monodelphis domestica. NCBI lineage: Eukaryota > Metazoa > Chordata > Mammalia > Didelphimorphia > Didelphidae > Monodelphis > Monodelphis domestica. The sequence goes on along the minus strand of NC_077231.1, from coordinate 209,039,025 downwards.
TTCAACTGGTCAGAGGAGAATAACAAACAAGTGATTCCTGGGACCAGATCTATATCAGAGAGAGCCAAGGTTGGTCCTTTCATGTCTAGACATCTCCCCTTCTAGCCTCATCCTAAGTTCTTTGCTGAAGAAGGCGAAGAGGAGTAAGCCCCCAGGAATTGCTTCCATAGTGGTCATCTCTGTTTCAGACCATGTTAAGGACATCAAGATTGAAGTCTGAAGCAGAAAAGCAGAGCCATTGCCTTCACACAATCATTTCCCTTGCCTTCTAAGACAGAGAGAAGTAGAATGAAAAGAAGATGAATTAAGCCTCAATTATACCAAAGTAGCTTCAGAAAATAGCATGATGGCGCTCTAAGGACAGGGTGCATCCGACTGGAATGATTCCTGCCAGCTGCTCCTCACACAAATGCTGCTGGGTCTTTAGAGGGATCCCGATCAAGCTTCCTGGAAGGGAGGTGCAGCTGTGGCCAGGGGTCAGAAGCCAGAGGAAAAAATCATGGAGAGGAAGAGGAGGATTTGGAAGTCGGGGTCCCACACGGAAACCATCTGACTCAGTCTTGCAGAGATTGGAAACATGGGAAGGATGCTGAGCTTTAAAAAGTTAATAAAGAAGGGGATTTTTCCATTGCCAGAGGTTTTGTGGTTTTTAAGTGTATGCTCTTCTTCCATGATTTTAGTGCATAAAATCTATTTAGTTTCTTCAACTGGTTATGAAAGGAGATCCTCAGTCTCCAAATAAATGAAGGGCTAAGGCACAGCTAGTCTTCTCTATGTATAAAGGGGAAGGCTCTTAGGATATAGCTAGAAAAGTATCGTAAAAATGGCAGCAATAAAATGTTTAAAAAGGGAAGGAATAGATTCCTATCATAGTACATGGTGGCACATGGAAGCCTTGAAATCACCTTGATTGAGGTACATTGATTGGCTAATAGGATTAAAAACTACTAGAAATCATCTAATGGAGAAATTCTTTTGTCATGGATCCCTTTGACAGTCTGGTGAAATATATAGATTCCCTTTTCAGATTACTGTTTTTAAATGATAGGCAGAGATAAGATGGATGGATGGATGGATGGATGGATGGATAGATGGATGGATAGATGGATGGATGGATAGATGGATGGATAGATGGATGGATGAATGGATAGAGAGAGAGTGTATGTGAGAGAGTGTACATGAGAGAGAGAGAGAGAGAGAGAGAGAGAGAGAGAGAGAGAGAGAGAGATAGGGAGGGAGAGGGAGAGAAAGAGATGGATCCAGAAAATTAAAAGAAAAACAATTATATGTGTATTTATAACAAATTTATAAATGCTTCCACCCAAGACAACTGGCCTCTTGTGAGTAAACTCCTCCAATTAACCTGATTAGGTCTAATGAAACCTATTAATAATCAATCTGCCTTGGACCTCCTCTTTCTTCAGTATCTCAGTATTCTTTCAAAGGGTATTTTTTTTGTATTCAGTCATTTCAGTGATGTCTGACTCTTTACGACCCCATTTGAGCTTTTCTTGGTTTGCCATTTCCTTCTCTAGCTCCAGCATTTTATTGACAAGGAAACTGAGGCAAACAATGAAATGACTTGCCCAGGGACAAGTTAAGTATCTAGCTAGTTAAGTATCTGAGGCCATATTCGAACTCAGAAAGATGAAACTTCCTGATGCCAGGCTTGGTAATCTATCCACTGTGCCACCAAGCTTCCCCCCACAGAAAATATGCCACCTTATGATTGGCATACTTAAGGCAGAGCAAATCTGCCCCCCTTATAATATATGTGTGTATATAAAACAAAATATTAAAAAAACAAGTTCTCAGATCTTACATTAGGAACTCCTAATAAAGCATCCCCTCTGTTTTATAGATGAGAAAACTGAAGCTCAGAGTTTTGTTTTATTTTTTCCAAAATCATAGAGACAACAGCAAAGTCAAAATTCAAACCTCGACTTCAGATCCAGTACTTTCTATTATATTACACAGTCTTTTATGCGAATTCTGATATTTCTACCTACATTGTCAATGGTCAGAATTTAAAATTTGACATATAAGGCAGAGACAAGGAAAAAAGTCAGTTCAAAATAGCTGTGGGACCCGAGGCAAGTCATTTTAACCCTGATTACCTAGTCCTTGCTACTTGTCTGGCTTACAATTGATACTAAGAGAGAAAGTTAGGGTTTTGCTTTAATTACCAATTGATGGGTTAATGGCTAGATGAATTTCCTCTCTATAGAAAGTGAGTTCACAGGGGCATCTGGGAGGCTCAGTGAATGGAGAGCCAGGTCTATGGACAGAAGGACTTGGGTTCAAATTTGGCCTTAGATACTTCCTAGCTGTGTGACCCCAGGGAAGTCACTTAATCCCCATTGCCTAGCCCTTACTGCTTTTCTGCCTTAGAACTAATATATGGTGTTCATTCTAAGTCAGAATGCATTGGATTTAAAAGAGAAAGAAAGGAAAGGAAAGGAAAGGAAAGGAAAGGAAAGGAAAGGAAAGGAAAGGAAAGGAAAGGAAAGGAAAGGAAAGGAAAGGAAAGGAAAGGAAAGGAAAGGAAAGGAAAGGAAAGGAAAGGAAAGGAAAGGAAAGGAAAGGAAAGGAAAGGAAAGGAAAGGAAAGGAAAGGAAAGGAAAGGAAAGGAAAGGAAAGGAAAGGAAAGGAAAGGAAAGGAAAGGAAAGGAAAGGAAAGGAAGGAAGGAAGGAAGGAAGGAAGGAAGGAAGGAAGGAAGGAAGGAAGGAAGGAAAGAAAGAAAGAAAGAAAGAAAGAAATTGGGTTCAGTCAAGGTAAATGAATTCCCAAGTGTTCAAGGCAGATGAAACAAATGGTAGGATGGAGGGAGCTTTCAAATCCTTGGGAAACAAAGAAAGAAATACCTGAAGAAGGTATTCTAAACCTTGTTTATATTATGGAATAGACCACTTTGGCAATCTGGTGAAACCTATGGACTTCTCAGAATAATATTTTTAAAGCATAAAATAAAAATAAATGAGATTATAAAGGAAGTCAATTATATTGAAACAATTATTTTTAAATTTTTTAACAAGTTTACAGATCCTCTGAAAACTATCTATAGACTTCCTTGGACTCCAGGTTAAGAATCCCTACTCTAGAGAAAATAAATATAAGGAAAGGAGATGGAGAATCAGACTTAAAGACTAGGTCCTGGGTTCAAATCTGACCTTAGATACTTCCTAACTATGTTACCCTGGGCAAGTTACTTAACCACCTTTCCCTAGCCCTTGCTGCTCTTCTGCCTTGGAACCAGTGCATAGTATTGAATCTAAGATGGAAGATAAGGACTTAAAAATAAAAGATTCTTCCTTCAGCCTATTGATAGCATCATCCATTTCGGATATAGAATTGAAGTGAAGATAAAAACAGCAAGGGATAAAAACTGAAAAACAAAACGAAATTAAAATGTTTTAAACTGAGGAATGGTCCAAAAGTAAGTGGGCGGCATTGTTTTCACTATGTTATCACCAGACTGTAGATGATCTTCATGACTCTTAGTGTCCTGTCATCTTCAACACAACCCCTAATCCCAGTTAATGGGGCTCACAGTGACCAGTTAAGAGTAGCTATGTCATCCCAGCAACTTTCCAGTTCAATCAACAGTCAGAGAACATATGCAGCTCTGCAGGAACAGCTGCCCCGATTTCTCCTTTGCACAAGTGTTGGTATTGAAGCTGGGCACAAGTTTAGCTGAGATGAATAGAACATGAGACCAGGAAGATAAATCTTATGGAAGAGACATTTCAGTGGAATTGTTTTTCCAGTAATGGGAATGATCGCCGTCAGATATCCACACTCTTCCCTGATCTCTCTTGTGACAAAGAAAAAATTTGAGCATGGAGAAAGTACCAGAAATTGTGTTTCAGGCAAATGTCATGAACCCTCAGCTTAAGAGAAAGAGAAAGACATTGCCCCGTTGGAAAGAGTAACTCCAGGAGCCCAACATATGGGCACCATTGGGGAGGCCATGAGAGGGTACAGACAGGATGAAACGAGGAAGAAAATGGCCCCAGCCCACCATCTGGTAGCTTCCTATTTCTAACTGATTATTATTACTAAGCACTAAAATCTGTTATTTCTGGGATTCGGAGGAATTTCAAGTATTATCAGTAACCTCTGAATTCAATATTCTTTCAATTGAATGCCCTGAGTCAAAGTCCTATTTGTCCAACCTAGATATGGCTTTGTCTTTAGAAGAATGAACTGCTCTTCCTGGTGACTAAACCAATAATCTTGGCTCAGGTAGCACCATGTTCCAACAGACAAAGTTAACAAGCATGGGTAGATAAAAGGCCACACTCTCAATGGCTACTAAGGGTGCTACACCTCTAAATCCAACTTGGGCTTCTTGGCTTTGGACTTCCAATAAAAATATACACCAGGCCCCCAGAAAACCAGTGGGAGTCCCCAAAGGCCATGAAGATACTGGCTGCCCCCTTTTACTTCTACTAACCTATTTCTCTTAGACTAGAGAACTGAAAAAGTCTGATTTACTCCCATCTTCTCCCCACATTCCCAGACAGTAAAGGACAAAAGAGTACCAGAGAACCAAAGAGTAATTGAAAGCAATGTGACTAGCTCTGTGTCTGACAGAAGGACCTTTGCTGTTCATTCATCTCCAGACACAGTCACCCATGGAGAGTTTACTTGCCACTCTGGGTGTCTGCCATTTCCTGAAAGGGAGTGAGTTAAAGTGATTTTGTCTTCATAGTAGTAAACCTCACGCTCAAGGAAGAATTTGCTTTAAATCTGAAAATCTATCGTTCCCTTGACCTGATTGCTGGGAGATGGCAGCTGCCTGTGTAGCTCTACCACTTGGAGAGAGTTCCCAGTCCATATAGTAGGAACTCATCTTACATGACCAAGACCCTTCCTGTCATTTGAAATCACACATAATAGTGAACCCCATTTTTAATAAGTGTTTCTTATAAGAACATACCTAGACACTTTACAACTTTTCTTAGGCTTATCAGAGCTACCAGCATCACTATTCTTGTACTTTGGGGTCATTATTAATAACTTAAAAAGCATTAATAAAACAGAGAAGCACTGCTCTGATGTGGGCACAACTTGTTACAAACAAGAACTCTGGACAAAGATTGATGGGGAAGCTAATGTTTGGTGCAAAACAGTATCACTTCTCAAACACTTCTCAAAATACTTCTCAGCAAGAATTGTTGTGAGAGAAACACACCCAAGTTTGGAGCAGGGTCTCTGCCCAAGAATGAGAGGCTCAAACTCTGTTCCATCCAGGAGTAAGAAAAGAATTTTATTTTAAGGAAAAGAGGTTTTTAAGATAGTGTAATAGCCTAATCGCTGATGGCATAGCCTGGGGGCTGACTGGATAGCCTAGGGGGCTAATAGAGTAGTCTAAGGGCTGAAAAAATAGCCCTAAAGCTGCTGGAGGAGCCCAAGGGGTGATAGAGTAGCCCCTGAGCTAATGGAATAGTAGCTCTCCAGGTGTGGAGTAGCAGCCCTCACCCCTCAGTCCTGGTCTGATGGAATAGACCCTGAGCTAGTACGTAACAGCTCTGGAGACGCAGAGTAGAACCTTGTGCGGGTTTGAAATCTTCACCTTTTCTCAGAATAGACCACCCCTGGGCATTATAGTGTTACAGGTATGGTTTGGGGTCTGACACATCATAGGTGAACTAATTAGGGATACCAGAAAGGGAACAAGGCGCATGCCCGGGTTTGGAGGGATGCCCCTAAACTCACTTAGTGCACATGTCCTATATTCCCCCTATTGCCCCACTTGCCAGTGTGGGAGAGGCCTCCTACCCTTCTGGCAAAGATGGAAACTCGGGGGGAGGGGGGATATAGTACAGTATATGACCACTATAGGTCATTAATAATGCCTTATTAGTTCAGAACTAAGGTAAATATAGAACAATGTGAAAAATTAATAATACTGAGCAGCACAAAGCTGATGCCCAGAGCAGAACAGAACAGAACCATTACAGGTGATTAACAATACAGATTCTGTAATTTATACATAATTAATTCTGAAACTATGAATTTTGTAGTTTATGCTTAACTAGTGTTAACTGGTGAGAAATACAAGACTTCAGAACATGAGGTTCCTGTTTCTATTACTACCCCTCACTGCCTATTGTCCATCTCCATCAGAATAAGCAGGATTGGATGAACTATTCTGAACTTCATGTTTCTTGGGGAAATGGTATGGATTTAGCATATAATTGAAATTCTTATTTTACATATTTTCTGCCTTAATTTTTTATTGCTACTATAAAACTAAGAATAGACAAGCATTATGGCCCTTCTTCATAAGAGTGGTAAGGAAAATCTGATGATCTCTGTCATTAGTCCTCTGCATACCATGATGGGCCAGCCAGGGCTTTCTCTATACATAGGTAGAGTGAGTAGTTAGAAAGAGGGTAGCCTATGGGGTACTAAGTATCTGATAAGCTATTGGATGATTCTGGCTCAAATTCAATCAATAAACATATATTAAGTGTCTACTACATGCCAGACACTGAGCAAAGCACCACAGATATGAAAGAAGGAAGAAGAAAAAAAAAACAGTCTCTGCCCCCAAGGACTTTACAGTCTAAAGAGGGAAACAACATACAAGCGAATATGTACAAAACAAGCTATATACAGGATAGACAAGAATTAATTAACAGAGGGAAGGCACTAGAATTAAGAGGGCCTGGGAAAGGTTTACTTTGTAACTGGAATTTCAGATCAGGGCTCTTTTTCTCTCATGGAGTGCCAAGAAAGCTGGTTGGAAATTGGCCTGCAGGACTGAAGAAAATTCTGGATCCTTTGAATTTGGACTTTCCATAAAATCCAAATCCCCCTTCCCCACCTGCTTTCACCAAAGCAATTCTAAGAAAACCAGAAAGTCAACTACAACTTGTCAAATATACAGAGCTATTAAAGTCTGCTATTTGTCTTCACTATCTTCAAAGCACCATATTTAATAAACAGATTGTTCTCTCTCTTTTTTCCCTCTTTCCCCTCTCTCTGTCTCTTTTTATTATTATGAACTTAGCAAACATCAACAAAAAATGAAACCAAAGAAGAGGGATGAAAAGACTGCATATGAAACCATGAATCACCAGGACTTACAGCTTGGGTTTTCTTTTTTTCTTTCATATTTGATATTTCAGTTCCTATAATGCCCTGACTGTCTTTTTCTCCTTCTGAATGTCCTTCTGGTCTTTTCCATTTATACTTTTTACTCATTCACTTGATGTTCTTTTCTTTCTTTTCATCCTTTTTTAAGCATCACTATCACTACTTCCCTACTTCTTGCCCAAACAAACGCCCTTCTGATAACAATTTACATAGTAATAGTGTCTAAATTTATGTGGCATTCTTTTTTTTTTTAAGTATTACTTTCTGTCCTGGTAACAATTCTAAAACACAAGGGCAAGGGCTAAGTCATTTAACAAATGATGTTAAGTTACTGCCCAGGGTCATTGAAGGCAGACTTAAATTCAGGTCCTTCTGACTCCAGGCCTGGCACTTTATCCACCGTGCCACCAAGCTGCCCCTATATATGGCATTCTGCACTTCTAGTCCATCACCTCTCTTCCAAGAGGTCTCTCTGGTTCTATGAAGGCAGTGATCACAGCTTTTCCTACTATGGAATCTTTGAGTTAGACATGAGCTCAGCAGCCACCAAATCCAAACCATACCTGGAAAAGAATCCCCTCTACAGTATAACCAATGAGTGGGCATCCAACCTTTGCTTGAAGCTCTCTAGCAAAGAGGAATCATTTACTTCCTGAGGAAACCCATTCAACTTGTGGATTGCCATGACTGTTAGGAAGTCTTTTTCTTTATCTAAAGCCTAAGATGGTCTTTTTGGAAATTTTGTCTTTTGCTCCTACTTCCATCTGCTGGAACAAACAAAAAAAAAATCTAATCTTTCTTTTTCCACATACAGCCCTTCCAGCGCTTAGAATCACTGGAATGTAAATTTAAAGCTAGAAGAAATCTTGGAAATCAATTTGTCCAAACCCTTCATTTTCCAGACAAGTAAATTGAGGTCCAGCAAAAGTTTATGCCCAAGAGGATAAGGGTCTAACATTTCACCGATAGTGAGTGAAGAACTGCAATTTGAACCCAGATTCTCTGTCTCTCAATCTAGCTTCTTCCACATCATGCTACCTCCACTTGGCAATGTCATATTTCCCCTGCATTTGCTTCTCCCCTTGTAATACTTTCAAGATTAGAATATACCTGCGATGCCACACTACCCATTCCTAGTTTCTTCATCCTATCTCTCATATTGGATGATCTGCAAGCTCTTCACCATTCTGGTTGCCCATTTCTGTTTGTTCTCCAGCCAGTCAAAGTCTCCAAATGTAGCACACAGAACTGAACATAGTTGTCCAGTCGTGGATTGACCAGTAGAGGGTTATGGTTGGACTTTCATCTCCTTCATGCTATACCCCTATGAAGACAGTCTAAGATGGCACTCGCTTTTCTTGGCTGCCTTATCCTGCTGTTGACTCACAGTGAATCTACAATTCACTAAAATCCCCCAAACCTTTTTCAGACAAGCACGGGTCTGGCAAAGCTAGGTAGCGAGCATGGGACAATGAATACAATTCTGGGAATAGACCCTTACTAGCTGTATGACCCTGCCAATGTCACTTAAACTGTACCTGCCTCAGTCTCCTCAATTGTAAAATGGGAATAATAATATGATAATAATTCCTAGCATTGTTCTAAGAATCAAATGAGATAATATTTATAGAGGGCTTCCTACATGATAGGTGCTTGATAAATATTTGTTCCCTTTGTGTACCTCCCCCCAGTCTCATATGCCTTGCCTTGTGCAGAAAACATCATCTGGCACAGGTCTGATAAGAAGCCTTATGTTCCAATTGGCTTCATAAATTTGCCACCTTCCTATTCTGAGCTAAGAATAATTAAAACAAATATTCACCTATATATCACCTTTTTACAAAGGTACCTCCTAAATACATGAGAAAGATTATGGAGGTATTGTTATCCTTTTACAGATGAGGAAACTGAGGCACAGAGAAGCCAAATTACTTTCCTTCAATTACACAGCTAGGAAATGCCAGAGCAGAGACTTCTGAGCTAGAGGCTACTGCTATGCTAACCATACTACACAGCCTTACTTCTCCTAACACCCAGTTCTTCTTACACAAAAACTGCATCTCTGACCAGTTGTCAACAGGATGGGAGTTGTTCCCACAGCAGTAATAGTGCAGAGTGACTCATGCTCCCTCTCTCATTTGCTCCCCCCGGGGCACAATTGGACGTGTTATTGAGATGACAGACAAGAGCCCAAGGGGGAGGGAACGTCATTCCACAATCTCTGGGGCAATTTGTCCTCAGGTGAAGCTGACATGTTTTGTCTGGTTAGGTTTCTCTTTTAGGCCTAGAGCCTATTTTAGTTCCTCTGGTGGGGTTCCAACTTCCTCAGCTTCTTCCTGGCCACAGGGCATGTTCACAGTCACCACCAATCCTCTCCCCTTTCTGTGCTATATTCCCAAACAAAGGCAAGCCCCTCAAAGGCAGGAGGGGGCTTCCTTGCTTGTTTATGTCTGTATCTCCAGCATTTGGATCAGTTCCTTGTCCATTACTGTTGTTCATTCATTCAATCGTGTCCGACTCCATATGACCCCATGGACTTTTGTTCATGGAGTTTTCTTGGCAAAAGCACTAGAATGGTTTGCTGTTTCCCTCTCCAGTGTGTCCCCATTTTACAGATGAGGAACTGAGGTAAATGGGTGTTCAATGACTTAGTAGTGTCTGAGGCTGGGTTTGAGCTCAGATCTTCTAACTCCAAGCCAGGTGCTCCATCTGCTCCACCACCCAGCTGCCCTCCTAACACATAGCAAGCTCTTAATAAATGCTTTCTCCACCTTTCGATGAAAACTTAAGACTGTAGGCATGTCCCTCCCCATTATTATCATTCCTCCTCCAACTGATATTGTTGACAGTCCTATCCTCCTAAGGCAGGGCTGACCAGCCATGGCGAACCCTGACCCAGGTGAAAGATTAAGGGGGATCGGCCATGTTGAACTCATCTAAAGTATGGAGGTCCTCCCAGCAAGGACACACCCCTCCTCTGATGATGTAATGAGGAAGGAGCTGAGGGCTCTCAGCCCACCTCAAACTCTCTCCAAGCATCCGCCTGGTAATGTCAGGGGTAGTCCTAAATCAAACTAGCAGGCCAATAGGAAGGAGAACACAACTCCCTTCATAAGCTCTCTTGCTCTTTTTTTTTTTTCAAGGAATAAATCTGATGAAAGAGCTAATCTTTGTTAATGGTAATTGCATGCCCCCATTAATAAATAATGAGAAAGGAAGGAAGGAAGGAAGGAAGGAAGGAAGGAAGGAAGGAAGGAAGGAAGGAAGGAAGGAAGGAAGGAAGGAAGGAAGGAAGGAAGGAAGGAAGGAAGGAAGGAAGGAAGGAAGGAAGGAAGGAAGGAAGGAAGGAAGGAAGGAAGGAAGGAAGGAAGGAAAGGAAGGAAAGGAAGGAGGTAGGGAGGAAGGAAGGAAGGAAGCAAGGAAGGAAGGAAGCAAGGAAGGAAACAAGGAAGGAAGGAGGGAGAGAGGGAGAGAGGGAGGAAAGGAAGGCGAAAAATGTTATATGCTCTCTACTCCATCAAATTCAATGGCTGCATCATACATCATTGTTACACTATTTTTGTTCCTAGTATAAGGAAGGGTATACAGAGGTGTGGGACAGCTAGGTGACCCAGTAGATAGAATGCTGGACCTAGAGTCAAGAAGATTTATTTTTATGAGTTCAAATCTGGCCGCAGACACTTACTAGCTATGTGACCCTTGTTGGTCTCAGTTTCTTCTTTTGTAAAATGAGCTGAAGGAAATGGCAAACCATTCCAATGTCTTTGCCAAGAAAATACCAAATGAGTTCACAAATAGCCAGACACAATTGAAACAACCAAATGACAGTACAGAGGGGTGAATAAGAAGTGCTTATGATTATAAAAACAAAATTCATTAATAAAACATTTTAAAATTAGACTTAAAAAGTATCACTGTTCTGTGAATAAGTACGGTACCTGATGACTGGCTGCCCTTTAAGGAGTATAAGAGAAAAGAAACTCTCCCAAACTGCACCAATCAATATCAGGAGGTCAGGAATTCCTAGTTATGAGCTTAACTGAGACAATCTTCAATAGAGAGCCAAAATTCCCCCAAAGAGGAGCAAAAAAAAAAAAGATATGTTCTCAAGAACAGTCGACACCCTTGATTTCTAAATGAGAAAGAAATAAAGCCCCATTTACAAAGTGCTAAGAGGACTGACTTCTAAGATGTCAGAGGGAAATGGGTATTATTAGTTGAGCTCCTCAAAGGCCGGTGCTAGGCTCTCATCTGTCTGGTCTAGATGTTTCCCAGTGGAGGGGAAAGGACATGGCACCTCCCTCCCCATGCCCTTGTGTTGAAGGCTATACTGCCTGGGCTGTTGAGGAGAAACAGCTCCCCTCGGACCAAGGCCTTTTCCATTTGGTGCCTCTTTTCTCTTCTATGATGTCTTTAGAACATCTTCGATCTTGGAAGATGATCAAATAATAGCTAATCCAGCATTTTGTTGGTGTTCAATCATTTCAGTTGTGTTCGACTCTTCATAACCACATTTGGCATTTTCTTGGCAAAGATACCAGAGTGATTTGCCATTTCCTTCTCAAGTTCATTTTACAGATGAGAAAACTGAGGAAAATGGAGTTAAGTGACTTGCCCAAGATCATACCACTAGTAAGTGTCTGATGCCAAATGTGAATTTGGGTCTTCCTGAGTCCAGGTCCAAGCTCTATCCACTGTGCCACCCAGCTGCTGCCCCTGAAAGCTGCACTTCAAACAAATAACAAAATAAAAAATAAAAATAACAATTTTAAAGCTGCACTTTAGGGTTTGCAAAGTAGTTCACAGATGGTAATGTATTTGATGCTCACAACAACCCAGTGAGCTAGGTGCCAGCATTATTATTCCCATTTTACAGAAGAGGAGACTGAGGCACAGATGGTTTGCCCAGGGTCACACAACTATTAAGTGACTAAGGCAGAGTTCAAACTTGGATCTTCCTGCCTCCAAGTCCCAAGCTCTCTACTGCATCACCTCCCTGCTCTAGTCTAACCCTTTCATTTTACAAATGAAGGAAAGGAGGCACAGAGAAAGGAGGTTTGAGCCGGGGCTAGAAGCCAGGTTTCCTGACCTCTGTCTAGGACAATCCCGTCCCCTGTGTTTCCTTGCTGGCTTCTTTTCTTTTCTGTGTGCCTATGGCATAGCACAAATCTGACAGCTCTGATCACTAACAGGGACAAGTATTTGCTCCTGGTTTCATCTTGTTAAACCAATTAGCAGTTGCTGGTGCCATGGAGTCTGGAAGACCTGAGTTCAAATGTGGCCTCAGAGCTTTACTAGATGACCCAAAGCAAGTCGCTTAACCTCTATTTGCCTCCATTTCCTCAGCAATAAAATAGGGATAATAGCAGCACCCTATAAATGCTTATTCCTTTCCCTTCCCCTCCCATTTTCCCAATCCACTTAATTCTGTTAGCTTTATAAGAGTAGCTAAGTGATGCAGTGGACAGAGCTCTGGACTTGGAATCAGGAAGATACATCTTCCTGAGTTCAAATGCAGCCTCAGATACTTCCTAGCTGGGTGACCCTAGGTAAGTCTCTTAGACCTGTGTGCCTCAGTTTCCTCATCTGCCAAATAAGCTGGAGAAGGAAGTGGCAAACCACTCTAGTTTCTTTGCCAAGAAAACCCCAAAGGAGCCCACGAAGAGTCAGATCCACTGAAATGACTGAACAACAAAGGAGCGTCGTAACTGTTCTCTGTCTTGTCTCCACAACAGGTTTAAAGACATCAAAAGCCAGTGACTAAAGGTTTTCATTATTTACACTCCTTTCACTCCACTCACTGAGCACCAGGATCAGTCGGTCTTTTTGGTTTTTTTAAACCCTTATCTTCTGTGTTAGAATCAATACTAAGTATTGGTTCCAAGGCAGAAGAGCAGGAAGGACTAAAGGCAATGGGGGTTACGTGGCTTGTCCCAGGGGTCAGCTGGGCTAGTAAGAGTCCAAGCCTGGCTCTCAATCCAGTAAGCCCCTGAATGGCCCTTCAGTTGGTCTCTTATAAATACTTTTAAATACATGTATAAAATATTCCTTCAATGTGTCCGGGCTCTACTATTTCATCAGTGCTGTGGCTCCACCAATGTAGATTCCAGCTCTATTACGTGGTCTTCAAGGGTTTCTGGATTGGCCAGTTCATCGTCCTGTGGCCTGCCTGGCGATAGCCCTTTCTAGATCTGTTTTGCTGGTCCTCAGACAACAGTCAGACTGTCCATCACCGGGCTTCTCCAAATGCTCTAGCTTACACTTCAGCAACAAAGCCTCTGAAAATCCAGGATTATTCCATCACCACAATGAAGCATCAAAGGAGACTGTCAGAGGAACTTTGAAGGATGGGGCTTTCTGAGGTCTATTCCTCTGCTTACACATACACCCAAGCGGTGTCCTGCTGTTAAGACAGGTCCGGGATAATCATTTTGGCTTGTCCTGCCTCTCACCTTACAGTACTCTAGTTCACATTTCTGTGATTTACAATAATCCCATGAGGAAGACAAACACAGGTATGATTCTCCTATTTTACAGATGAGGAAGCCAAGGTTCAGAGTGATTAAATTACTTTCCCTCAGTCTCTGGGATTCAAGCCCGGATCTACAGACTCGTGGTCAGTGCTCTTAACCATTATACTGCACTAACGTACAGATACATCAAGAACTATCATTTCAAGTTTTATTATCAAAATACATTTCAATACTATTTTTAAATTCGTGCATGTCCCTATTAAAGAATGAATTCTATATTTTGTTGTATTATTATACTCCTCCTTTCCCCTTCCCCAGCACAGTTATGCTAATCAAAAAGCTTCTAGATTACCTTTGAAAGAGAATCTTTCTCTTCTAGGGCTTTGTTTTCCCATTAAAACGAGGGAAAGGAGAATTGACGTCCAGAATCACAAAACTAGGACAAGGTGAATGCACAGAGCTTTGCCCCGACATCCTGACATTGGCTGAAGTATGGAATGTTTTCTTCTTATGGCAGCCCCATGCAGCATGACTATCCTTCTCTTAAGGGACATCAGCCCATGGCTCCTACAGTTCTTTTGCTGTGGGACCCCTCATCCAAGACACAGCAGCTTCTCAGCAAACTACCCCCACCCCCTATTTCCCATCCCAACCTTTCCCCAGAGGAGGTCAGGGACCCTCACTTTCCCCACTTCCCAAGCTGAATTTTCTATTCAAATTTGCAGTGAAATTCAAATTTCAATTCAAGAGCATTTGTCCCTCCCCAGAGTCAACACATGCATTCCCAGCTCCATGGAAAGTGCCCCAATTTGGCAGATCAGGGAGTTTCTCTACTCACCCCTGTTATATAAGTTATGGTTCTTTTGGCAACCTAAAAATTATGCTGTCACAACTGTCATCTTGATAACCTGCTCAAGTCCCTAGCAACCATTCTTTCAGGAATGACCAAAGATAATCCCAAAGCATCTTATCAGTAGCATAGTTCACAGGGAAAACAGATGAACTAGTGAAAATAAGGAACAGAAAATATGGTCAGTGCCTATCCAGGCCAGGTAGTGATTGATTAGAATCACCCCACTTCCCCTGCTCTCAGCTTAAAAGTTGCTATTAATTATAGGGTTCCATTAGTGCTTCAGAACTAGGAGGTCAATCTGGATTGGTTTTTTTTTCTCCTGTCATCAGGCCCCCAGACCATCAGGGGAAGATTTAATTGGAGAGTTAACAGGGCATGGGGGTAACAAAGGGATATAACCTCTGCCAGGCTAACTCTTTTCCTTGTTTCTCAGAGCTACTTGTTTTTCTTTGCAGTGAATCAACACAGGTTACTGATTGGCCCCAACTCAAAGATCTCTTAATTCTTCCAACTGTCAGTCAGTCTGCCACTCATCTCCTGCAGTGGGAAAAGCAACAGGGGCTGGAAGCAAATTATTTTTAATGAGCCTGGAAGGATTGTATCTGGGACTTGCCTGCCATAATCCAACTAAAAAAGATTTCTCTTTTTTTCTCTGTCCCCAGTAGAAGTTCCTCACACAAAAGTTCTCACCATCTTGGTTCTCCAACTCCCTCCTCTCTCTCCTCATCCCACCTTCCCAACAATCCCATTATGAAAGAAGGGGAAAACACTGAGAAAAGTGTGGCTCAGATAGTTTTCTTTCTTGGTCATGTCTGCTATTTTGTTACTGACCACATAAAAATATTTAGATCACTGCATCACTTTTCTTGTACAAGGAGATCTCTACAGACACCACATCAGTAAGAAACCACTTAAGTTGCTTTCTCAGTTGTCATTTGCCTTGTAGTCAGGGTAGGTTTGGGAGATATTATGAAACTATATCAGAATCTTAGAATGGGGGCACAGGCTTGGCTCCTCCTCACCACATATTCCCTATTCCAGTTATCCATTGATCACAGAGAGCCAGAGAGAGAGAGAGAGAGAGAGAAGAGAGAGAGAGAGAGAGAGAGAGAGAGAGAGAGAGAGAGAGAGAGAAATGGTACCTCTTAAAGGTACTGAAAAGACTCAAGAAAAAATTCCTTTAGGCACTGTGCTACAACTAACTGGGTATGGCTTGAGGATGGGAAAAGAAAGTACCTAAATCCCCAAACCAGTCAAATAAGCTTTTTTTTTTTTTGTATAACATTACTCTGCATTCCTCAAACTGAATTTTCCTTAGGTTCAATATTAATGTGTAATGGAGTCAAAATGAAATTAGGGAACAAAAGACAGCCAGCTAATGACTGATTAGATCTGCCCAACTTCATGCATTTCAGCATGAGAAAACACCTAATAAAAAAAGTGTTATCTGCATGGGTGACTAGTCTGAAATACTGGTCTGCAGAACATGGAAGGAAATGATGTGACTTCCTGGAGGTAGGCAAACCTGAATTCAAATTTAGGCTCAGCTATTTGCTAGTATGTGATCTTTGGCAAGCAACAACCTTTGGGCCTCCATTTGTTAACTGTCAAATCAGGTGGGAGAATTTAATAAGTTATGATAAAATATGACAGGGTTTGAGTTTCAATCCAGTTTTGAGACTATACTAGAAGGCCTAGGCTAGAAAACCAGGACTGTTCGAAACAGAGGATTTATGCTTTTATGCTCCTCTTAATGGATGACCTTTGCCTTTTTTAATTCAGTGCCAAAACCAAAATCCAGTATTCTGGTTGCAGTACACTCATTATTCTAATTTTATTAAATTAAAAGCACTTGGAGGCAGGGTGATATGGTGCAGAGAACGCATGATGAAGAAGAAAGAAATGCTTAAGTTCTGTTTTAATATATAAATATTAGCTGGGTGGCAATTTAATCTCTCAGTGCCTCAGGCACATCTTTAAGGTATGAATTGCAGCAAAGGTCCTTATCTATATTGATGGAAAGAATTCCTCATTAATACCTCTTTACACTAATCCTTGATCCAATAGCAATAAAATTTGCTTATGCTACATGAGTTACAGGAGGAAATAGGTAATAAAACATTACTAGTGGAGACTTCAAACTTCCCCTTACAGAAGCAGATAAATCCAACCAAAAATAAACAAAAAGAAGTAGAGGTAAATAGAACTTTAGAAAAGCTGAATGATAGACATCTGGAGAAAACTGAATGGGAATAAAAAAGGAATAAACTTTTTTCTCAGCAATACATTGCACATTCACAAAAATTGACCACATAATAGGCCTTAAAAATGCACATCTAAATGTAGAAAAGCAGAAATAAAAAATGCACTTTTCAGACCATAATGCAATAAAAACTACACTCAACAAAGGGTAGCAGAAAGACTAAAAATTCATTAGAAACTAAATAATCTTATAAAGAATGAATTGGTCAAAGAACAAATCATAGAAACAATCAACAATTTCATTAAAGAAAATGACAATGAGGAGACAGTATATCAAAATTTATGGAATGCAATCAAAGTAATACTTGTGTGGAAATTCATAGCTCAATGCTTCCATCAATAAATTAGAGAAAGAAATGGTCAATTAATTGGGCTTGCAACTAGAAAAACTAGGGGGAAAAAACAAATTAAGAATCCCCAATTAAACACCAAATTAAAAATCCTGAAAATCAAGGGACAAATTAACAAAACTGAAACCAAGAAAATCATTGAACTAATAAATAAGGTAAGGAGTTAGTTCTATTAAAAATAAATAAAATAGATAAGCTATTGGTTAACTTGATTTTTAAAAAAATTTCCAGTATCAGAAATGAAATGGGTGAAATTACACTAATGAAGCAGAAATTAAAGCAATGTATTGGAAGTTATTATGTACAACTATATTTCAATAAATCTGAGAATCTAAATGAAATAGATGAATGCATAAAAATATAAACTACCTAGATATAAAAGGGGAAACAAAATATTTAAACAATTTAAACAATCACAGAGAAAGAAATTAAGGAGACCATCAAAGAACTCCCAAAGAAAAAAGGCCCTAAGGCCAGATGGATTCACAAGTGAATTCTATCAAATATCAAAGAACAATTAACTCTAATACTACATGAACTAAATTTAGAAAATAGTGAAAGAGGAAAGATTTTAAACTCTCTTCATGACACAAATATGGTATTGATACTTAAACTAGGAAGACATAAAACATAGAAAGAAAATGATAAACCAATCTCCTTAAAGAACATTGATGCAAAAATTTTAAATAAAATAGTATCAAGGAGATTAAAACATTAAATCACAGGAATCCTACACCATGATGAAATGGCTTTTATACCAGCAATGTAGGGATGGTTCAGTATTAGGAAAACCATCAACATAATTGACCATCTCAATAACAAAACCAAGGAAAAAACCATGATTATTTCAATAGATGTAGAAAAGGCATTTGACAAAAATATAACAACTATTCCTTATAAAAATTTTTGTAAACATTGGAATAAAAGAACATTCCTTAAAGTAATAGTTTCTATATAAAACCATCAGCAAGCATTAACTTTAATGGAGATAAACTAAAACCCTTTCCAATAAGATCAAGGGTAAAACAAGGATGTCCATTATCACCATTATCACTATTATTTAATATTTACTAGAAATGTTCACAATAGCAATAAGAGCAGAAAAATTTGAAGGAATTAGAATAGGAAATGAAGAAACAAAATTCTCACTCTCTGCAGATGTTATGATGGTATACCTAGAGAACCCTAGAGAATCAACCAAAAAAGCATTATAAATAATTCACAACTTTAGCAAAGTCACAGGGTACAAAACAAACCCACATAAATCACATGCATATCTTTTTATCACCAACAAAATCAAACAGTAAGAGACAGAAAAGGAAATTCCATTCAAAATAACTTTAGACAATATAAAATACCTGGTGGTATGCCTACCAAAACAAAACCAATAACTATATGAACACAACTACAAAATACTCTTCACACAAATAAAGGCATACCTAAACAATTGGAAAAGCATTAATTCCTCATGGATAAACTAAGTCAATAGAGTGAAAATGACGATCCTACCTAAATTACTTTACTTATTCAGGGCAATGCCAATCAAATTAGCCCAAAACTATTACATAGAATTAGAAAAAATAACAACAAAGTTCACCTGGAAGAACAAAAGGCTAAGAATATCAAAGGAATTCATGGGAAAAAAATACATGGAAGAAGAAGGTTTGGCTGTACCAGATCTCAATTATACTATAAAGTGGTAATCATCAAAACAATCTGGTGCTGGCTGAGAAATAGAGTGGTGGATCAATGGAATAGATTAGTCAATCAACACATGGCAGTTAATGTCCATAGCAACTTAGTATTTTGATGAATCCAAAGATTGCACAAAATCCTCAGCTTCATTCTTCCTTCCAGAATCATCCAAATCAAGGGGCAAGAAAAAAAATTTAAGAAGATTGGTGATGATGGCCTGCGATGCAGTGGATGACCTTGGCATCTTCAGTGTCTGACCAAGTTCTTCAACAGGCTCCACAATGCCTGATTCAGATGCCTCCATGGTTTTTGGAACAAATTATTCTTATCCACCCATTCTTCACATGCTTCAGGTGGACATCCCCCTAAGGGGCATAATATGCATATATAACTAATATAGAATTATGTGGGATAAGTATATAAAAGAGTCACAAAGAAGTGGTCAATAAAATTATTACTGCCTGAGAAGAGGGGGAAGATAAATAAGGAAAAGCTTTAAAGGCAACCTTTAAAGGATGGAGAGGAATTTAACAGGCTGAAAGTTAGGAAGACTATTTTCAGACACAGGGAAGATGGTAATCAAAGGTATGAAAGCAGAAAAATACAGAGCATGTAGTGGGGAAATGGCAAGTAGACTAGTTGAACTGAAGCATAGAATGCCTGAAGGAAAGGAGTATGAAAAGAGGGTAGATTGGTAGGATAATGCCAGATTGGGGAAGGGAGGAAAGGACTTAGATGCAAGGATAAAGGGGTGAGAATTTTTCTCAATAAGCAAGAGAGTCATTACAAGAGCTTATCAGAGATTTTTCCTTGCCTTTTGCTATCTATGTGGCATATCTATATTTGCTATCTATGTGGCATATGCTTATCTGCAAAATGGAACATTTTGGAATAAAGAATCTCTAAAGCCCCTTCAAGTTCTAAAATCCTATGAATCTATCTCTTTCTGAGTTTTTTATTTCTTCCTTTCTTTTCTTCTCTTTCCATATCTAGCTTCATGAATGACAGATGCCCAAAGCTCCAAATCCATTTATAGAGAAAAGCTCTTTGAATTCAGATCTCATTTTCTTTAAGTTAATGAGAAAATGCCTAATTACCCAAAGTAACTCAAGGAAGAAAAAAGCTCTAATCGGCTTGGGTTTCCTGGGCTATTAGCAACTGTAGTGTGAGTGTACTGACCAAGAAGGGATATCAGAGTGAAATTCTCAGAATAAAAGAGAAAGGATGGAAATGGGGCACAAACTCCAGACCTGTGGGAGTAGCATCCTAGAAGGACAACTGTGCTTTTCTTTTAATTCTCAGACTCCAGCACAGTGCCTGAAACAGCAGGTGCTTAATCAATGCATGTTGATTTGCTTATTGTTCCTTAAATATGTTAGACTCTATTTAAGGAGGCCTCCCTGCTTTTCCTAACATCATCCATAGTCTTATGGTGGCTTTCTGGAGGCTGTGTATGCTAGAGGAAAGAGTCCCAGCTCTTCAGTCAGAGAATCTGATTCTAATCCTACCATTGATGCTTACTATCTGTGAAATCTTGGACAAATCATTTAAATCCCTGGATCTCAGGTACCTCATGACTAAAATGAAAGGATTGGGCCATATGACCTTTCAGATTCCTTCTAATCCTAGGATAATAATATACTCGAACTTCCCTCTCCCCATCTCTCTCTCTCTCTCTCTCTCTCTCTCTCTCTCTCTCTCTCTCTCTCTCTCTCTCTCTCATCCTCTACAGCTGCTCTGTACTATTGCTGCCACTGCCTCCTATTTCCCACCATCTCACTCTTTTAAAAATATAATAGCTTTTTTAGAATGGGGTTAGGCCGGACCAGCATACTTATGGATGACTTAACATGTCTCTACCTTTTTCAAGCATTTCCAGGATCCAAATAACTCTAAGTCACTTAACACAAGTTCCTCTCCTTTCATTATGTAGCCTTGCCTGTAGTTTTGTATTGCCTTATGTAGTTTTGCATCAGGAGCTAATAAGAGGGCTTTGTTTGCTAAGAGTGTATTTGAGGAGAAAGACAGTGGAATCAGAAGATGAGGGAAGAGGGAAGTTGGCAGCCAAAGGCAGAAGATGAAGTCACCTCCATCTGGAAGCTATGCTGACTTTTTCAGAAGCCTTCATATCCAGCCCTCCCAAGAACTCCAACATATCTATTTCTGGTGGACTCTGGGATCGATGTGTATCACAATCCAGGGCCACAATAAAGAGTCCTCTAACTCCTACTCAACATACAAGAAGTCTACATCAGGTGCTTATGAAATCTTCTTGACTTGTCTTTGTTGATCCAAGGGCCCAGGATTTAGTTCCTGGATGAGTTAGGGTGTCCTGATTACATTGACCTCTTCCCTCTCTGTGCCCTCTGTTCAGTCAGCACTTCCTACTTGGTTAGTTGTTGTCCTTGGTACTTGAAGAGGACCAAAATGACATCACTGGTGATGATGTCTTTTGGCTCATGCATAAATTGGATTTACGTGATGCAGGCTGCACAAAGTCGTTGACCTTGCTCTCTCTTCTAGTTGTGGCAGGACAAAAACCAAGATGACTAGTAATGATCCAGGATCCAGCAGTAATATTATCTTGGCATCTTCAAAGTCCGACCAAGCTCTAAGCACTCCAGAGCACCTGCTTCATATGCTTGCAGTAGGCATTCCTCCAACTCACCTATGGGTATGAAGCCTGTCAGTTACCCTCACCCTGGTTTATTCCATCTGCCAGGACAATTTACCCAAGTGTAGCCATTGGGCATGCCTCAGCTTCTTGGAGCCCCAAGTAAGAACTAGGTGAGAGGTGGACACCAAAGGTGGATGAGCAACTCTAAGAAGGGCTCAGCAAGCCCTCGTTGCAGAGGTACTATTCTTCCCTGTACTTCCCACTATCTAGGGGGCCAAGGAAAAATCCTCTCCCATTCTATTTCCTATTCTTGTCATTCCTCTCAGTGACTCGGGATAAATTATGCAAATTACATTGAAGAAGCAGTAAAAATATAGACAGGGACAGGGAGAGACTAGTGTCCGTTGAGGACGGGCAACCATGTCACCTTGGTAAGGGTTTGTGTCTCTATTACATACAAATTTCTACCTTGATTTTTATCATTAATAGTAACTCACATTTGTATTGGGCTTTGTGCAACGGGTTCTGTCTGTAAAGCATTCTCCTCCTAATTATACTGTAAAGTAATTAGTGCAAGTAGCATTATGCTCATTTTACTGATGTAGAAACAGAGATGAAGGGAAACTAAATGACTTGTCCAAGGGCAAACAGCTGGTGTCAAATTCAGAATGGAAATTCAGATCTCCAAACTCCTCGTCCACAATTCTTGCCACTCACAACTATCTCCGGACCCTAAGTGATTAGCAGCTATTAATACATAAAAGCATATTCATCATTTCAGGAGTTTCTATTTCCCAAAGTAGAACCTGGCTTAGCAAACACACTCTCATGTGCTCGTGGAGTCATATCAAAAGCCTCTACTTAAAGGATTAGCCTTTGGAAGAGAAGGAGATTCAGAAGCAAAATGTATGACTTCGTGGGGAGGATTTGAAGTCCGAGTCTCATTTCCCTCAGCTATCAATTTAAATAAGGAAGCCTGGCGTCATCGGCCAACTAGCCTCCCTGGTCCCCGGGCAGAGGCTGATCAAGGCCAAAAGCTTACCGGGACGCCTTCTGGCTAGCCGACGCTGACACCAAGCAGAAAAGAATTTTCCGAGACCTGATGAGAGGTCACGGATACCCATGAAAGCTGGGCATTTAATCACCAGAAGGAGCTCGTGGGCAGATGCCACTTATCTCTCTCTTTCATGCTCTAGAACTGCCTATGCTCCGCACCCCGACAGAGCCGACTGACTGACGCTGTGAAACGTTTGGACTCCAAGAAGCAGATATAAAACCAGATATGGGGCCGCTCTGCTTCTGCGGCTGGTAAAATATTTACAACAACCAGTCCAACGAATCCTCCCATCAAGGGGCTCCGCGTGACCAGTCTAAAGCAGCTTCCTAATCAGAGAACAGTCTCCATCTAGGAAGAAGATGAGACGGATCCAACAGCAGAAGGGAAGCTCCCATCGTTTTTTATTAAGTGCTCAGACCACTTGGGTCAGCATTCCTAGGGCTGAGCCTTACCACTTCTCTGACTTTAGACGAGTCGCTCCGCCTCTGCGGACCTCCGTTTCTTCATCTGTAAAACTAGGGAGTTGCACTTTGATCTCTAAGGTTCCTTTAAGTTCGAGCTCCCACGATCCTGTGTTCCTACTCTCTGGCTTGTTTTCCCCTCTGGTCAATAGCATAGGGCTGAGTTAACATCGCATTGAAGAGGCTGGAAGTTCCTGTACTATGACCGACTGAGACAGTGTAGTTCAGCTGCCTGCCCCCCTTACAGGTGCCCTCTTTGCCTCAGGGCCAAACACCTATTCCCATCTCTTCTTTATGTTTTGTCTTCCGCTCCATCAAAGCCAGAACGTTCTGGTTTTCTCAGGTTTGTATCCCAGCGTGCTAAACACAGGGCGGAGCAGTAGTAAGACCCCCCCACACACACACCTTTTTTTAACCCTTACCTATTGTTTTAAAATCAATATTAAGTATGAGTTCTAAGGGAGAAGAGCAGTAAGGGCTAGGCAATGGGGGTCAAATGACTTGCCCAGGGTCAAACAGCTGGGAAGTGTCTGAGGTCAAATTTGAAACCAGGACCTCCCATCACACAGTAAGTTCTAAATAAATGCTCTCTCTGAGCTGGAAAAGCCTACGTGAACTGAGGCAGGGCAAAATAAGCAGAACCAGGAGAACACTGTATGTACACAGGAACAGCAATACTGTGGAATGTCAATTGTACCATCCTCAGAAATATGATTCAGAACAATTCTGAAGGACTCCGGGACAAAGCTATCCACCTCCAGAGAAAAAACTAATGGAGTCAGAATGCAGATCAAAGCAGGCAAATTTTCACTTAGGTTTATTTGAGTTTTTAGTTTTATATAATTATCCCCTTACAAAAATGAACAATATGGAAATATGTTTTGCAAGAAAATACATGTATAACCCAGATCAAATTGTCTTCCAGCTCTGGGAAGGAGGAAGTAAGGAAGGGAAAGAGGCAATTTGGATCATATAATTCAGAAAACTGGTGCAGAAATTAGTTATTATATGTAATTGGTAAGAATAAAATATCTTGGGGGGCAGCTGATTGTCTCAGTGGATTGAAAGCCAAACTTAGAGGTGGGAAGTCCTGAGTTCAAATCTAAACTCAGACACTTCCCAGCTGGGTGACCCTGGGCAAGTCACTTAACCCCCCATGGCCTAGCCCTTACCTCTCTTCTGCCTTGGAACCAATACATAGTATTGATTCTAAGATGGAAGCTAGGGTTTTTTTTTTTTTTTAAGAATAAAATATCTTTATGAAAAATCCTAAAATAAAAAATAAAATGGAATAACCATTAAAAATGCTCTATCTCTTCCCACTAATCTGCTGTGTGATCTCAGGAAAGTAATTTAATCTCTGCCTCAGTTTCCTCAAATGGGAATAATATTGGGATGTCAAATGGAAATTATCACTGTTATTATTCCTACTTCTTAGAAGTGTTGTAAAAGTATTTTATAAAAATTAAAACAAATTGATTCATATTTATGGGTCCACAATATGTAGATCCATCCTTAGAGAAGAATATCAAAACCACCCTATCCTCCCAACTCAAACTGTTCCTCTCTCTGTCCCAAAACAAAATCCATAGGTGTTCACTTGATTTCACTCTCCTTGATTTTTATAGCTAGATCTGTTCCTTGTATGCCCCCCAGACTTGGCATGTTGTCATCTTTACTGTAGTAAGTTATTGATCCAAGTGAGGCAGAGCCAGAAACAAGGCTGAAAGAAAATGTTAGAGCCAGCAGGACCATCCCTTGGGTACAGCAAATCGGGGCAGTCATCCTGGATGTCAGGATGCTGCAGTAACTCAGGAGGAAACCATTCTGTGATTTGTGCAGCAAGCAGCAGATGGAAGGAGAAGAAGGTGGTGCCGGCAACTAGCTTCCAAATGAGGTCATAAAATCATGGAACCAGGAGGGCCCTTTCAGAGCATCTTGCCTAACCTTTTCACTTGACTGATGAGGAGATAAACCCAGAGAGGTTAAGAAGCTTCTCTAAAGTCACATAGCTAATTAGTGGTCAAGTTGAAACCTGAGATTCATATCCAATCAAGGTAACAACCCTATGAAGCTCTGTGCTTTTTCTATCTCATGACACCCAAATGAATTAGACAGAGCTGGAGATTAGTGGCTGTCCCTCATCCATACACACTCAGGCTGTGATAGCATCCAAGGGTGCTGCCTCCCTTTGGCCAGCTGGGACCCTTTTACCAACTGCTGCTCCTTCTGTTTGTGCTGTCAGTCCCATGGATCAAGCCTGCTCTTGATACCCTTCTTGTTGGAACCAGATTTCACTGCTTTCTATCAGAGCTTTAAGGAGAAGGACATGGCACTTATCCCAAACTCCCTCAGACTGAATGATGAAGCAAATCAAGATTATACTATTTCAAGGCACTGCCATCCTATTCTACTCATCCCCATGGTCCAAGATATTTTTAGATGGACTCATAGACTTAGACCCAGAAGGAAATGTAAGGGTCATCAAATCCAAAACATTTTATAGATGAGGAAACCGAGGCAAGTGTGGGGAAGTGAGTTGCCTCAGTTCACACATTAGGAAGTTTGAAGCAGGTTCTCTGCTTCCAAATACAGCATAGTTCCCAAAACACTACACCAATTCTATCAGATAGAAATTTTTAAAAGGTCAGAAGCTAGAAAGTAAAAAACCAAGACCATGACAGACCATCGAAACATCAAACATCAGAAAAGGGGAGTAAAGGACAAAGGTTGGTTTTCTGAAAAAGTTCCCTTTTTTTTTTTTTTGGTCAATTATTGTCTGTGGATAAAAGTTGCTGCTCCTTTTTTTCTTAACCGCCATGTACAACATATACCTCACTCCTTTGCACATCCTCGTTCCTTTCTTTCCCTTTCATTGTGATAAAATGGGTGAGCACTTTTAGGCATTGACTGGAACAGAAATTTTATATCTTAGCCACCAAATAAACATGTTGAGAAGACCACTTCCTTCTCAGTATCCCAATCATCCACTTTCTTCTCCCCTCCTCCCTACACTAGCACCTCTATCTAATGACCATATAATCCTATTAGAGTGTCCTGGCCAGCTAGGTAGTAAACCAAGGCCTGGAGTCAGGGAGAGACCTAGGTTCAAATCCAGCCTCAGACACTAGCTAGGTGACTCTGGGCAAAACATTTGACCTCAGTTTCCTGTAATAAGAGCTACCTGTCTTTTTTTCTAAACCCTTACCTTTCATCTTGGAGTCAAGGCAGAAGAGAGGTAAGGGCTAGGCTATGGGGGTCAAGTGACTTGCCCAGGGTCACACAGCCAGGAAGTGTCTGAGGTCATATTTGAACCAAGGACCTCCCATCTCTAGGTCTGGTTCTCAATCCACTGAGCTACCCAGATGCCCCGAAGAGCTACCTATCTTGAAGAGTTGTGGTGAGCATCAGATTCTCAAACTGTGTGATTCTGTGATCAAGAGCTTTTTCTTGTGTTGAATCAGTAGAGGACTAACATGGAACCTTAAAAAGAGGTCTGGACTTCAGAGTCAGGAGCCCTGGGAGTAACACAGCAAGAGGAAAGACCCAAGGGCCTGGAAGATGTGTTTCTACATTGTGGCAATGGCCATTTGTAATCAAACTTAGAAGAAACCTAATGAATTCTACTGATATGGAAAAAAGTGGAGAAATGTAACATTAAAGCAGAAAAAATCTATCTCTAAAGTAAAACATTTCCACTGCTCCCTCCACCCTTCCAAAGCTGTCTCCCCACAGAGAGCACTGAGAATTAGCAATAAGAGGGATTGAAAACTAAGGAACTCCCTTTCAGCAAGTTAGAAGGGCAAGAAATATTCCATTGACCTTCAGAGATCATATTATAATGTTTGAGTTTCTGCCAGTAGCAACCAGGCAACCAAGAAGCAGCTACATGTGCACAAAATTCAGTCTTGACTCCCTGCTAGAAGAGAAGGTACAAGGACTAAAGGGCTCATTCTTTATTCTCTGTCTTATCAAGAATTTCTTGAAAGAATTGGGGAAAAACTTGAAGAGAAAGAGAACATTTCTGTGTTGGGAGGCTAGAGAACAAAAGAATTTGACACAGAGAAAAAAGGAAGGAGGACCACCAAACTCTTAGGGCCATCTATGTGTTAAGAGATTTCAGATTCTTTCTGTAAAGACTGAATGAAGTTGGGGGAAGTTTGGTGGCTCAGTGGATTGAGAGCCAGACCTAGAGAAGAGAAATTCTGGACTCAAATCTGACTTGAGCCACTTCCTAGTGACCCTGGACAAGTTACTTAACCCCCATTGTGTAGCTCTTACTAGTCTTCTGCCTTAGAACCAATACACAGTATTGATTCTAAGATAGAAGGTAAGGATTGGGGGGAAAAGAATGAATGGAGTTGAACATTCTGAGAAGAAAGCAATCTCTTGTGTTCTAAGGAATGATAGTGGAGCCCCAGAGAAGTCACCAGAAAGGAGAATATCTAGTACTGTTGCAAGATAGAAAAGCATCCAGGTAGTTGGCAATTCTTCACTATGGAACACTGTAGTGGTCATATGTTGCCCTGACATGAATAATATTTTGAGCTACTGTTTTTCTAGCACAATGGTCAGCCTCTATCTAAACGTATGTTCAAATTGACTGCCATTACTTGCTTCTAGTGCCATATGGTAGGATGAAGATCATCACAAAGTGATGTCCATAAAGAAATCAATAAAACATCCCTAGATATTAGGAAATCCTAGTCAAGAAACTAAAGAACTTTGGGACACAGGTGGTGTTTTCATTACTATGGCCAGTTGAAAGGGCAGATTTCAGAAGAGAAAAGTGGTTATGGGGTGTGAACAGCCAGTATAAAAAATGATGTTGGATCATTTCCTTATTTCTGTCAAGGCCATCATCATCCCTCCAGTCATCCAGATTTGCCACCTCAGTGCCATCCTCAACTCCTTGCTCTCACTCACCCCACATAGTGTGTCAGTTGCCAGCCCTTGTCATCTTTCTCAACATCTCTCAGCTATGTTCTCTTCATTTCACCCTCGGGCAGGTCCTCAGTGCTTCTTGCCTACACAGCCGCAATGACATCTTCATTGGGCTCTTTGCCTCAGTTCTCTCCACATTCTAACCTAGCAGTCATTCACACAGTTGCCAGTGATTTTTCTAAAGGGCAGTTCTGAGCAGATCAATAAACTCCACCCTGTTACCTTCTGAATCAAATTGAAGCTCTATTGTTTATTATTTAAGACTTATTACAACCTAGCTTATTCTTACTTTTTCAGTCTTCTCACCCATTATTCCCCTCCATAAAATCTACAGTCCAGCCACACTTGCTGATCCTCACATACAACATTCCATTTTCCATTACTATATTTTTGCACTCTCTCTCTCCAATCCTAGAATGCTATACTTTCTTATCTCTGCCTCTTAGAACTCCCTTCTCACTGTTAAGTTGCTCAGTCATGTCTGTCTTCAGGACTCCATTTGGGGTTTTCTTGGCAAAGATATTTAGAGTGGTTTGCCATTTTCTGATCTGGATCATTTTACAGATGAGGAAACTGAGGAGAACAAGGTTAAGTGATTTGCCCAGGATCATACAACTAGTGTCTGCAACAAGATTTGAACCCCCAACTTCCTTCAAAACTCAGTTCTGTAGAAGATTTTTCCTCACCCCTAGAGTGCCAAGTGTCCTCCTTCTGAGGTTATCATTTATCTGTTTTGAAAGATTCTTTTACATGCCTACATATGTATTTACTGTCTCTCCCATTAAATTATAACATCCCTGAGAGAAGGAACTCTTTATGCTTTTGTCTTTGCATCCCTCATGCTTAGAACAATGTTTGTCCCACAATAAATGCTTGTCGATTGATTGATTGAGTTGGAAAGAAATGTCAGGTTCTTAGGCAGATATAGAGTGTATTTAATATAAATCCATAAAATATATATTTGCCTAGACTTGCATAGATCTAATCAAGATGGCCTCAAGCTTAAAATGGAAAGAGAAAGTTTCTCACACAAAAATCACTAACCCAGGTACTCTGGAAAGTAGTTGGCAAGAAGAAGAGAGGTGCAGATACCTAATAATTCACAAGAGAGTTTGCAATTGGAGGAGAAATAATAATACTCATCCCCTCATAAATGTAAGGAGCATAAACTAGATATCATAATGCAAGGAAATAAATTTGACCAATGAGGTGAAATATCACTGAAACTGAATGGGATCTGATTCATGACTAGAATATTTCTTTTAAAAAATAAATTTGGTCAAAATGGAAGTGAAGCAGCTTTGTGTGTAAAGAGGATGCATTCCTATGAGAAAGCAAGAGCATTGGAGAATCTTTGAGAACGAACTGATATAGAGAAGAAAAGATACAATATTATGGTAAGAATATATATATATATATATATATATATATATATATATATATATATATAATCATCAAGCCAAAAGAAGGAAATGCAGGAAAAAGTGATCTTTTTATGTGTAGAAATATCCTAAAAGGTAGCCATAAGGAAGAAACATCCAAGTGCTAAAGACATTAAAAGTCCAGCTCTTGCACTTGATAGAGCATGATGGAGGTTTATCAACCACCCAGACATCTGCCAGATCTTTATCTCTGCCAAAAGCATGAGGCATCTATCATGTAAATTCTTATTAACAGTCATCTCATACTTCAAAATGCAGAGGAAGTGATGAGAGAGCTGCTATTCTGGAACTGATTATGACCAGAAGAAGGAACTCATTGCCAAAGTAGAAATGACAGGAACAGCTGGAGGGAGTAAGCAAGCCACACTAAAGTTTAGTGACACATGAGGAAGGGAAAGTCAGAATGCCATGACAATGATGTGCACCCTAGATTTAAGGTCCTCTGACCTAAAGTTCTGTTAGGAAATTGGCCCCAGAAGAATGTGAAGCTCCCAAGAAAAACTAGAAGCTTTGGAGAGAAGTTGCAGTTTGCCTCCATGTAAGGACAAATTTCCTAACAAAATTTTGTCCAGTAGTTTCAGTCATCTCCAACTCTTTGTGACCCCATCTTGGGGGTTTCTTGGCAAAGATAATGGAGTGGTTTGTTATTTTCTTCTCCAGCTCATTTTATAGATGATATAACTGAGAAAAAACATGGTGAAGTGACATGCTCAGGGTCACACAGCTAGTGTGTGTCTGAAGCAAGTTTGAACTCCAGCCTGACATTCTACCCACTGTACAACCTAGCTGCCCCTCTAACAAAATTAGAACCCTCCAAATAGAATGGGCTGCCTCAAAAGGTTACCTTTCATTGGAAGTGTTCAAGCAAAGGCTGGACAAGCTCTTGTTCAATCCAATTCAATTCCACAAACATTTATTAAGCACCTACTATGCATCATGTGCTAAGGCTAGGTACTAAGGATATTCAAAGATTTCTGGGGATTTTGTAAAGGGCAGTCACATTTCAACGATAGATTGCCCTACATGACCATTAAAGTCTCTTGCAAATCTGAGATTCTAAGATTTGGTGGAGGAGATAATGAAAAAAGAGAAAAATAAAAGAAACAGAGACAGAAAAAGACAGAGACAGAAAGAGAAGCAGAGGAAAGCAGAGAAGCAGGATGGAGAAAGAGATAAAGAGAAACCAAGATAGAGAGGTGGGACAAAGAGAGAAGCATGGACATAGAAAGACAGAGCCAGAGAGAGATGGAGACAGAGAAGGGACAGAGAGAGGCAACAATGAGATGAAGAGAGAGATGAAGGAAGTAAGAAATATATATATATATATATATATATGGAGAGAGAGAGAGAGAGAGAGAGAGAGAGAGAGAGAGAGACAGAGAGAGAGAGACAGAGAGAGAGAGACAGAGAGAGAGAGAGCAACAGACAGACAGAGAGAGACAGAGACAGAGAGGAGGGGGAGAGAGACAGAGAGAGGGAGAGAAATCAAAGGATGTGAATACATTCAGTCCTTTCCCTCCCTTTTTTTCCTAAGTCTGTACCAGAGGATGTCTTCCCTGGAGCTTTGCCTTTGGCCTGCTAATATTAATAACTGTTCCCTTGATCTAGTAGAGATCTGCTGTTCATAACAGAGGCTAGAGATATGTTAGTGCAGTTCCATTTGTTCTTTTCTCTCCCCATGACTGGAAGGCAACTGCAGTCCAACGTGAGCCAGAGAGGCAGCAGGCAGCTACTAAGGCAGGCAGGAGGCAATGAGAAAGGATCAGGCTTTCTGCTACAATTAAGACATTTTTAACCAATGCAGGAGTAGCGGGGGAAGAGGAGTGCAATATTTCTGTTCCCTAGACAGTTGGAAACTCCACTGAGGGAATCAAAACAGACTCGTGTCTGTAGATCAATGAAAGAGAAAAATCATCACTGGCTTCATCTCTGCTGTTCTCCATCCTTCTCTCCCATACACATACTTGCCATGATGGGAGAGGGAAGAGCATATATGTACCCCCACTCCACAGTTCCATCTACATGGAGTCAGGAAATTCTGGCTTTATAGGGCCAAAAGCAATGACAGTACCAACCCCCTTCCCAAACCCAGCCCTGCACTGAAAGGGATTCAGTATTTACTTGCAGGAAGAAGTGATGCCACTCTTTAACCCACCTCTATAAAGACTCCTTATCCTAAAAAAACTGTAAAGTTAAATCCTGGGACTACAAGGAAGAATGATGGAAAATGTCCCTTTACCCTATACTAATTACAAAATAAAGAGATGTCAAGAATGGCTGAAACTCCCCTAAAATGTAAGAACTATTTAGAGGTCACACATGACTGGGTGAAGAAAAGATGGCGGCTATGATGGGTGGCCTCCCTTGCCCATCCTTTGACTTGCTCTCCATTACTTTTTGTGCTTTTCCAATTGGACCATGGTTCTATGAGGTTTTCACAGACAGGAGGCTAAAATCTAGTACTGATCGAGTCTGGCTGGTCCCCTTTGTGCATGCAAAAATAGATATGTGTAGAAAATAGACCCTTTTCTCCAGGTTCAGTCAATTGGAGAGAAAAAAAAAACATGTACACACCTGACTCCTATAACAAAAACCATTGAGCATTGCAATTGTGCCCTAACAGGCATGTTCTATTGGCCTGTGGTCTAACTCCAGACAGATGACGTGATGGTTCTGCACCTAAAGGACATGATCAGAAGTCTCATGGTCTCTGGCATTTCTCCTCCTGTGTGCAGCCCAACCTGACCCACAGACAAAGCCGGTCCCTAGGTGTGCTCCTCTTGAAAGCTGCTGATACAGGATACCAGAGACTCAAATGTGCCCAGGGTCAGGTTACTTCCCAGAAGTGCCAGGTAAAATTCCCAAGGGCCAAACTATTCAGAAGGCCATCTGGGGACAAGGAGCCTATTCCATTCTATGAAACAGAAGTCTATTTGGAAGAAGTTACTCAGCACAGGTGTATGGATATTTTAGGTATTATATGAATACAGTTTAAAGGATGTTTATGTATTGTCTATGAGTGTCTTGCATTCATCTTTATATTGAGTGTATGTATATGTGTCTTGTCCTATATATATATTTTTTCTATATATATATTTATATATATATATATATGTAGATACAGATATTATTATCTCCTTTTTACAGACAAGGAAACCAAGGCTTAGTGGCTAAGTAAAGTACCCATGATGACACTAAATATTTGGGGTGGGATTCTAGGTCTCCTTTTTTCCCCCAATGTTAATTTTATTTTATTCATTAATGAAGAAAATTTTTCCCTGATTACATGATTCATGTTCTTTCCTTCCCCTCCCCCAATCCCCTTCCCATAGTCAATGTGCAACTCCACTGGGTTTTACATGTGTCGTTGATCAAGACCTATTTCCATATTATTAATATTTGCAATAGAGTGATCATTTAAAGTCAACAACCCCAGTCATATCCCCATCAACCCATGTGATCAAGCAGTTGTTTTTCTTCTGTGTTTCTGTTCCCACGGTTCTTCTTCTGAATGTGGACAGTTTTCTTTCTCATAAGTCCCCCAGAAATGTTTTGGATCATTACATTGCTCCAGGTCTCCTAATTCCATGCACAATACCACACTGTCTCTCAATGGGTGAAAGGGAAACACCGAGGGGTCTTAAACAGAAATCAAAATATTTGATGTGAAAGGGACCTTAGAGATCATATAACACAACCTTCTCATTTTACAGATGAGGAAATGATTCTCAGAAAAGTTGAGTGACTTGCTCCATTATTGGGAAAATTGGGGCTTGAATTAAGATCTTCAGACTGTCAGATTTTTTGTCTGTTTATTTGTTTGGGTTTTTCCCACTGTACTATGATAAAGAAATATGTTTAGAATTATTAGTTTGCCACTGGAGCAAGGAGATCCTGAAAGTAAGAAAATCATCTTTAAAGCTATTGTATACAAGATGATGAGGGCCTGGACTAGGGAGATAGTTGTAGATTTGGGTTGTGGATAGAGTGCCAGGACCAGAGTCGGGAGAACTGGAGTTCTACATCCTAACTGTGTGATTCTGGGTAAGTCACTTCACCCTGTTGGCTTCCATTTTCCCATCTTTGAAATTAACTGGAGGAAGAAATGGCAAACCAAGACAATGCCTTTGCCAAGAAAATCCCAAATGGGGTCACAAAGAATCAGACACGATTAATCAACTTAGCACCAACAAAAAGCGAAAGAAGGTAAAATAAGAACAATTTCCAAAGGAAAAAAAATAATTTTTGATATAGGAGACAAAGGACAAAGACAAAGGGCAGAGCTGAAGACTTCCAGCTTTTAAGCCTGATTATGAGAATAATGGTGGCATCATTGTTGAGAATGAGGAAATTGGAAAAGAGAGCTATTTTAGAAAGACTAGAAGGAAAGCAGATAATATTGGGAAGATAATATTGATTTGAGGATGTGCTGAGCTTGAGATGATAGCATTCAAGGGTAATAGAAGGATTGAGGAGGGAATAGAGGGAATGGAAGGAGAGAGGGAAATGGGGAGAGAGAGTGAAGAGATACTTCTTCCCCCTCTCTTTTCTCTGGGAGAGAGGTAGCCAAGTCTTGTCCCTCTGTCTGAGGAAATATGTCTCCTCAGAGGATAGTTCTGGGAGATGGAAGACAAGGCCTGGCAAGATTAGCTTTGATAAGATGACCCACTGCCTCCCCCTTTGGTCCCAGCTATTGCTGAGAAGCAGGATGGATTCTTCTGCCTCTGGTCTCTTTAGGGATATCCTCTGTCACTTCCCTTCAGAAACCTGGGGTCACCCCACTATCAAGGAGAGATGTTGTTTCTTGGGTTAGGAAGTTTGGATCACTTGGATCCTGAGCTAACCTTCCCTTTTTTGGAAAAGATGTGATTCTCCCTAAATCTTTTTTTTTTAACTTTACCTTCCATGTCAGAATCAATATTGTGTATTGGTTCCAAGGCAGAAGAGTAATGGCTAGGCAATGGAGGTCAAGTGACTTGCCCAGGGTCACACAGCTAGTAAGTTTCTGAGGTCAGATTTGAACCCAGGACCTCCCATCTCTAGGCCTGGCTCTCAATCCACTGAGCCACCCAGCTTTCCCCTCTCCCCAAATCTTCTGCCCCCTTTCCTAGTATCAGAAATTAGTCAGAACTAATTCTAATTTATTTCAGTTCACACAGGGAAGGAGAGGTAGGGGAGTCAGACAAGGAAAGTGGGGGTTAGGAAACCTAACACTTGTCTCCTCTGGTAGACTGCCCCCCAAGTTCTCAGTGTTCAAGGTTGAGTGCCTTGGACCCTCCTCCGGCCAGCTGCTGATTGACCCCTATTCCTCAGCCAAATAGCTTTTAATTCAGGAGTCCAGGATCAGATCAGGGAGAAATATAGAAGGAGATCTTTGACAGCAGATTTCTCTGTAGAAGGCTTCCTTTCAAAGTCCCTGTCTACTGTCTTCACAGATGACTCTGTGCTGTTGTTGAGAATGGGGAAGAGGTGTCCAGGGGTTCACAGGGAAAGCTATTGATCCCCAGAGAGATCCAGCTTCTTCCCAGCTTGGGACGTTTGCCTCCTTCCTCCCGCTCTTAGCTGAAAAAGTAGTCACCAAGTGAATTGGAGTTTTACCCATCCCCTTCTGTTCTCTGACTGGAATTTTGAGGGGTTTTTGTTTTGTTTTGTTTTTCTTCTTTGAATCTCCCCCATGCTTTAGATTAATTCCTTCCTTACAAAACCAATAAGATGGCATAATTTCTGGTCAAGGTGATATGCCCAGTAATGAGCAGAAACACAATGTCCAAGAGTATAGTGTAAGGGGCAGCTGGGTGGCTCAGTGGATTGAGAACCAGGCCTAGAGATGGGAGGTTCTGGGTTCAAATCTGGCCTCGGACACTTCCCAGCTGTGTGACCTTGGGCAAGTCATTTGACTCCCATAGCCTAGCCCTTAGCGCTCTTCTGCCTTGGAACCAATACACAATATTGATTCTGACATGGAAGGTAAAGTTTAAAAAATAGTTATAAATAAATAAAATAAAAAAAAACAAGAGTATGGCGTAATGGCATCACCAGAGGATATGAGCATCTCTGAAATATTACACATATGAGTTCTCCCATCCATATGTGTGCACTGATGTGATCAGCTCCCAATGTTCCCTGGCCATAAATGTTCCCTATGTGTGTACTCTCCATTTTAGCTTCAGGTCATACCTGTTTTCTGCTTATAATCACCTCACCCTATTGTTGATGTGGTCACTTTGGGGAGAAGATGTTCCATTTGTCAGTGGAGTGGTTCTTTCTGGTCACTTTTATTTACTGTCTTCTTTGATTAAATTTTTTTTTTTGCTTTGAACTAACATATCCTCTGGGTGACTGGCAAAAGCAAACAGACTGAAAGGAACTTATAAGTTCTGGATTTTGAGTGGGTCCTCGAGGATTAGCCATCAGAGACAGCTTTTCTAAAGGCTCTCTTGTGAGGGAGAGCCACAATATTTGTATACAAATGAGGAACCTAAGGACTAGAATCCTGAAATTACTTATCCAAAGTCACCCTGGCTCTAAAACAGAGCAGAGACTCCAATTGGGATTCTCTGACTCCAAGTTCAATTCATTCCTCCTTACAAAACACTGCGTTCATATTGTCTGAGTATTATCCATTTTCACCTCTCATGTGTAGCTTCATGAAAGCCTGACTTGTTTCTCCAGTTCCGCTGGAGAGCAGCAACTTAATTCACTGAGTATTGCTTTTTCCTATCATTACTCCCTCATTCCTTTTTCCATTCACAAACCAGCCACCTCACATTAAATAAGCGCATGGATCAGGGACTCATCAATGGGGCTACTCCCTCCCTACGTACAAGACATTGACGTATTTGGGCAAAAAATAGGCTCCTCAGAAGAGCAGGGACCCATACTCTGGACGCTTCTCAGGCTCTGGAAGGAAGGCATTAAAGGAATTGCAAAGAAGGGAGAGAGTGGAATTAAAGTAGTGGGCCCCCCAAGCTGACCCTCCGAGATGGGAAATCAATGAATAACCATTGATAGAACCTGGATAAGACCTTAGCGATCATTTAGTCCAAGTCCTTCATTTTGCAGGTGAGGACATTTAGATCCCTGAATGACTTGTTTGAGGGAATGAAGATAGTAAGTGCCAGGGCCAGGACACAAATCTAGGCCTTCTTTTATCTGAAATCCAATGATTTTTCCATTATGCCACCTTTCCTCTCCATTCCTACGTGCTACCTAGAGAGTGGTGCACATACCAATGGACTGATGGTAGATAGAGACATTGAGGGAAAGGGGTGGCATGCAGTGACAAGTTGTGCTGAGGGTATTGGTCATGGCAGCTCAAGAGAGGCTCGAGACCTTCCAGTAAGGCTACCACTGAATCATCCTGGCCATCACTCAGCCATCTCTTATGTTCCCAAATCCGGTACCTTGGCGACATTTGAGGACTACAGTCTGGCCTCTTCATGCCTCATTGCTCATCAATCGTCTCCAGTCATGTCTGACTCTTTGTGACTCCATTTGGGGTTTTCTTGGCAAAGACATTCAGGTGGCTTGCCATTTCCTTTTCCAGCTCATCTTACAGATGGCAAACAGCCTTAAGTGAGTTACCCAGGGCCACGCAATTAGAAAGTATCTGAAAACAGATTTGAACTCAGGAAGAGGAGTCTTTCTGACTCCAGATCTGGCACTCGCTGCCTATTAATGACCTAGAACCTTCACTAGCTTTTGTTCTTCTTCAGAAAACTATTGATTTTTTAAAAATAATACTATCATTTCCCAATATCTCATCCTTTGCTACAGAACTCTCCCTTGTTAAAAAGAACAGTTAAGCAAACAAAATGGCACATTGGAAATATCTGGCAGTGTATGCATTAGTTCTTGCCCAAAGTCCAGCATAACCGTCTCTCTACTCAGGGGAGGGAGGGATGTTCATCATTCCTTTGCAGTCAAGATTTGCCATTGCACTTAGTATTTTTAAATATTATTGTAATATTATACTAATATTTTTATAAATCATTAATTATTGCTATTAATTATATTATTTGTATATTAATATGTTTAATTAATTAAATTAATTAAAATCAGATTAATACATTTTAAATAACATAATTTTATAGAATAACTATATATAATAATTATATATTAATAATAGCTTTTAATATTAATCTTCTTTGTCATTCCTTGGTTGTTGCATTTGTCCCTATGCTGGTTCTTTTTTGTAAATCTTTTCAAGCTTCTCTGAATTCTCCATAATTCTCATCTCTTACTACACATCAATAATAGACCATTATATTCACATTTGTGGTTCAGTGGTTTTCAGTCATGTCCAATGCTTCATGACCCATTTGGGATTTTCTTGGCAAAGACAAAAAAAATGGTTTGCTATTTCTTTCTCCAACCTCATTTTATAGATGAGGAAACTGAAGCCAGCAGGGTGAAGTGACTTGCCCAGGGTCACACAGCTGTTTAGTACCATTTTTTAGCCACTCATCCCATTGATGTACTCCTTCCCCCACCTCCGTTTTTTACTACTTCAGAAAGTTTGCTAAGAATATTTTAGCATCTATGTGGGGTTTTTTTTCTTATCATAACCTTCTTGGGGTGTCTATCCAGTAGTGACTTTAGATCACAAGGTAGTAACTCCTGAATGACTTTCCTCAATACTTCCAAAATGTTTTTCAGAATGGTGGGCCCCACTTGTTTGGAGGGCCTCATCTTACTGGGGTCAAGACTGGCTTCAGATACTTACTCTCTGTGTGACCCTAAGCAAGTCACTTAACCCTGTTGACCTCTGTTTCTGTAAAATGAGCCGGAGAAGGTAACAGCAAGCCACTCCAGTATCTCTGCCAAGAAAACCCCAAATGAGGCCATGGAGAGTTAAGACAGGACTGAACAACAATAAAGTCACGTTAATGATGCCTGCCTCCAAGGGTGTGCTGGAGCCAGCTCCTACCTGCAACTTGAGAAAGCAGATTATTTAACTTTCATTCTGAGCATGCACCTTGGAAATCCACAAATGCTACCCAACCAGGGCTCCATTTATTGCTTTCTGGATTGTCCAGGCTTAAGAAAAGTGAGGGAGAAAATGTTAAAAATGCAGATCAAACTTAGAAGCTACTCTTGTGTACTTTTTCCCCTCAGAGAGCTTGCTGTTAAACATTTACTAGCACACCTTCCCAGGATGGTCATGAGGGCCAAATACGATCATGTACATTTAAAGAAGAAAAAAATTCACCATGGTGACACTGCTAAGTAATTGCTGCAGGCATCTCAGGTCAGATTTGAGCTCAGGAAGATGAATCTTCCTGACTCTGGGCCATCTAGCTGCTCCCTATAATACTATATATAATAAAAAGATAATGTTAATTTGTGGTTTTCTAAGTCCATATGAGGCAGCAGGGATCCAGTTCTATTTGAATTTGACTCCTTGAGCTCTATGTCTATCAACCCCTTTGATGCCCAACTGGGCTTGAGTTCTTATATGGTTAAACAAAAATACAACAGAAGATTTTTTTCAGAGCTATAAAGAATTCATTCATTCATTCATTCCCTAAACAAATAATCACCAAGTACCAACTAGATGCAGGTTGCTGAAATGAGTGATGCCAAAATGCCTCAAGTTTATATAAAGTTAATTTTCCAAAAGTTTTCCTATATATCTATGAGTGCATGTACACTGAGTGCTCAGACTTTACTCTCTAGGCAAAGAAGAAAGACTTAAAACTGTACGACACCTGTAAATTAGAGCCCTTGACAGCATTGTTTTCTGGGAAAGAAATTCCCTGGGAGAGTTTTTATAGGCACACACTGGGCTGGGAAGAAGTAGATCCAAA
>NC_077231.1:208899954-208994954 GCF_027887165.1 Monodelphis domestica | reverse complement strand
GAGCAGAGAAAGTACAATGAATCCTCAACTTTCACAGAGTAACTCCCTAGAAAACTGTGGGAAACTTAAACACGGCTGCTGATACATTGAAACTGGGGAAAACTGGGGGTTAGGTTCCCGCAACCCCGAAAAACTATGATCTTACGCTAGAGATTGCTAAAAATACACTTTTCTGAATATAGTTCTTTATAATAAAACATTTAGTCTGACAACACGCACTTTTCCTAATACAGAAACCATATAATAAACCATAAAATGCAATGCACAAAACAAAACTGACAACATGCAAAACATTTTTCTCCCAGAAATCCCTAAAATTCGGTGACCTTTTGTGCTAACATCTCAATTTTTAATAACAACATTGATTTCAAACAACAGTCACTACAAGAACATACTCTATAACAAATAAAATTCTAAAATGAAACATTTTTTAACCTGATTCTTACCCCGTACCTTGTCAGATGGCAGCGTGAGGACATTGCACTGTACATTGTACTGCTGTGAGCTTCTCTACCTTATCCACCTTTCGAAAACCAGAGGAGAGGGGGCAGCTAGATGGCTCAAGGACTCAGTTCAAATCTGGCCTCAAACATGTCCTTGCTGTGTGATCCTGGGCGAGTCACTTAACCCCCTTTGCTTAGCCCTTACTGCTCTTCTGCCTTGTAACCAAATCCTAGTATTGATTCTAAGACAGAAAGTCATGGATCTTCTCAGCCAACAGTGGCTACAGTCATCCAGGCATGGAGTTTATCTAACATATTTCCATTGTATCTCTCACTTCACACCCTTGGTCTTAGAGCCCTAAAGACTTCCTGTATGAACTGATGAGAAAGAACAGTATCCAGGAAGAACTGTGGGAGCAGAAAAACAGAAGAAAAACAACTGCTTGATCACACGCTTCGATGGGAATGTGATTGGGGATGCAGACTCTAAATGATCACCCTAGTGCAAATATCAATATTGTGGAAAAAGGACTGGATCAGTGACACATGTAAAACCCAGTGGAATTGCTTGTTGGCTACAGGAAGGGTGGGGAGGAGAAGGATAGAGCATGAGTCACATAACCATGGAAAAATATTCTAAATTAATTAAATTAAATTTTTCAAATAAAAAAAGACTTTCATGTACAAAAAAAAATGACTTCTTCTATGCTTTGGGGGCCATAATAACAGTAAAAAGGAGGCCCTATGAAGAAAATAATAATAGCTAACATTTAAAGAGCATTGACTTTGTGCCAAGCACTGTGTTAAGCACTTTATAAATATTGTCTCCTTTGATCCTCATTACAATGTTGATAGATAAATTCTATTATTATTTCCATTTTACTGATGAAGAAACTGAGCAAAACTGACTTGCCCAGGGTCACACAGTGAGTGAGTTTCTGTAGTCTTCCTGACTCCAGGCCCAGACACCTACCCACCTAAAACTCTAACACAAAGAAAATATAAAACAAATTAATATTATATACTATGCAATAGGAGTTTCCACTGAAAATATACTGCACACTTGACCACCACAAGTTTAATAACATGGTTGAAAAAATTACTTAAAACTAGTCACACTTTAATTTCTTTATGCAACGTGCTTCATTTCATAATGAATTAACATTTTCACTGCATTTGGAAGCAGTATTTTGCTGAACACAAACATTATATATATATGTATGTGTGTATATATATGGCAGTACCTAACAATGTATAAGAAAGGAAGCATTGACAGGCTCACTCTAAGTATGTGGGGATTAAAGTCCCATCACACACATTCTGCCATTGAAATGGAAGATTCAAAACAGCTCAGGGGCTACCATCCAATTCAAAGTGACCTAAGGTCTCAAGCTTTTAAAGGTAAAAGTTAAGTTTAAAAGTTAAAAAGTTGAAAATTGAAAGTTAACCCGTGTTTAAAATGTTAAAAACCAAATTAAACTACATCTGATTCCTGTGCCATTTGGGATCCTCAGAGTTTCCTAGTCAAACATAGCTGCTGGTATAAAGTCTATCTACTATATCTATTTTCTCATTAAGCCATGCCCCTGATTTTGTGCCCTTGGGTTTAGAGCCCAAAGGACTCCCACTATGCTTCGGAGGCATAACTGGCACACAGTAGGCACTTAACCATTGTTGATTGATACATAGTTTACTTCCTATTGAATTTATTTTGAGTAGTATGACCCAATTAGGACTTAATTTGTAATGTAACTAGATGAAGTATTTTAGATCTATCATCTAGAAAGGATCAAAGCTCCAAATCCATTATTATTATTATCTAATTATTCCTTATCTTATTATTTAAAGAATACTGACCTAAGCTACAGAAGTCCTACCTCTTGTACCAGTTAACTACACGTGTTCTTTCATAGGATTTAGAGATAGAAATGACTTAATTTATCACCAAATTCAACTTTTTAATTTCATGTATGAAAAAAAACTGAGAACTAATCAAGTGAAATAACTTGCTCAGGGATTCACGGTCATCAGAGACCTGCTAGAGATAGAAACCAAACTCATTCCATCTTCTCATTCCAAATCCAGTGCTCTTTCTGGATCTGGGCCAAGCCACCATACTGGGACTCAATTTCCTCATCTCTCAAATAAGGAGAATAGACTAAATAATTTCTCTAATTCCCTTTTAATCTCAAAATTCCAAGGCAGAGGAAGGGAATCATCCAGAAAATAAAGATGGAAGATCTGAGCTTGGAGAGAGAAGTCAATGGGCTCCAGGGCTGTGGCTAAACAAAGTCAGTAGTGACCAGGTATAGCTACCTCATCCCCAGAAGTAATTAGAATTAGACCTCCAGCAGCTATTGAAAGATAAGATTTGGGGGTTACTTTGTTTGTCTCTTTTCTTTTTTGTTTGTTTTGGTAGGAAATTGGGGGAAACCATGGGACAGACAAAGCAAGAATCATGGGCTATTTCATCCACCCTTCCCCTGTACCACAAGCCACCAAGTAGGTCTACCTCTAGAGCAAGCCTTAGGATTAGACTTATTATAATTTTAAGAACACAAAAAAAAATCTCCCTACTCACCCCAAAAGACATGTTCCCAATTGTTCCCTGAAGCCTGAAATTACTTTAACTTCAGACAAAGCTTTTCATTATAAAAAACATGAGATGTGGCTTAAAATGAAAATATCTAAGAAAGAGATAACAAAGGAATGATGAAGGCTGACCTACATCCATAAAGAAATTCATTTAGATTCATGTACACAAAGGAAAGTGAAGAAAGTATAAGGTGGAAAAGTGGGGAGAAAGGGCAGAGAAGAACCATCAAGGCAGGAAATAACACACTCACACAAAAGTCAAGTGCCTAAAGACAAACTTGATACAACAAAGATGGATAAGGGAAGAGAACCAACACTTATTAAGAATCTACTATGTGCCAGGCATAGTGCTAAGATGGAGGGAGGATGGAAAGGACAGCCAATAAATAGATGAAGGAGAAGGAATGTTTATTAGCCTTTTATTGTCCCTAGAGACAATCTGTAAAAATTCTGTTTGTTTCCTCCTTCTCAGAAAAGTTTCTAGCTCATACTCAAAGCTGAATGAGGATGAGGGGTTTCCAGTCTCTTCATTTAAGGGTTTCTTCCTTTGTCATATATAACATCTGTCAATCTTTCAAGGGTTTTTGTGTGAGTTCAGTATCTTCCTGACTGACCACACTAATCCCATCTTTGCAATTGGCTCCCTAGAAAAAAAGGTCGACCTACATTCCCACTGTTTTATGAGCAATGAGAAAATAAGGACATATGGGCAATTCTTTAAGCATTTGGTTTTAGAAATCTGTTTCAGCAGAAGCACAAACTCTTTTCCCTGGGATGACCCAGCACTGTCTAGACCCTAGATACTCTCTAGAATAGAGGTCTTACCCTGGGGACCACAGATCCTTTCCATGGATAACGTTCATGGGATCAGTCAACTTGGATGGAAAAAAATATTGTCTTTTTTTTTTTCACTAATCTCTACCTGAAATTCAACATTACTTTCAATTGCTCATTTAAAACACCCATTATATTGAGCAGGCATCCATGAGTTTTCATCAGACTGCCAAAGTCATCCAGGAAGCACAGAAAGTAAAGAATCCTGATCTCAAGGGATCAGCTTTTGGTTTTAGCTCTTCTCCCTGAAGAAGAGTTCCAGATGCACTAGTTTCTAGAAAAAGAGCCTGGCTTTGGGTCTCTATTTGAAAGGAGTTTAAAAATTATTGTTCAGTCATTTCAATCATGTTTCACTTTTCATGTCCCCAAGGAATTTTCTTGGCAAAGATACTGGAGGAGTTAGCCATTTCCTTCTCCAGTGGCAAAGAGGTCAAGTGACTTGCCCAGGGTCACACAGTTAAGAAATGTCTGAGGCTCCAGTTAAAGCCAGGATCTCTTGTATCCAGACCTTGCTCTCTATCCACAGAGTCACCTAGCTGCCCCTCAAATAAATATTTATTGTCATCTATGGTCACGGTGCTACACTAAGGTAGCACCTGCCTTCAAGATACTTACAATATGTTAAGAAAGTTAACATGTACACAAGGTGCAATTGCCTTAGGCTAGCACCTTGGCCGTAGATGATAATAAATGTTTATTTGTTATGTTATATGATATATAACATATAACATTTATAGTATATATTGTATAATGATGTTTTGTTATACGATATATAATATAGGTAATGTTTATATTATATATTATACAATATGTAATGTTTATATTCTATATCACATAATATGTAATATTTATATTAAAAAGGATTTTGCCCAATTTGGGTGGGCAAAAGAAAAAGAGGGCCTTCTTGCAAAGTCAGGCAATAATACTCAGGATGTATTTGAGGAACTATAAATAAATTAGCTTGCCTAGAACCTAAAGGAAAATGAGATGAGCCTAGAAGGATGGATTGGAGATAGATTATAGATGAAGACTGGAGATAAATTATAGACAAGAATCACTTAATACTAGGCTTTCAAACTTTGAATCATTTGATTTGGCATTGATCTAAAAGTCAATGGGTAGTCATTGAAAGATTTCGATCAGGGGAATGAAGTGATCAGAACTACGCTTTATAAAAGTTTATGTGATGTAAGAGAGAGGGAAAGAGAGAGAGAGAGAGAGAGAGAGAGAGAGAGAGAGAGAGAGAGAGAGAGAGAGAGAGAGAGAGAGAGAGAGAGAGAGAGAGAGAGAGAAGAAAAGATTATGTGATAAAGAGGAAAAAAACCCTGAAGCCCTAGGTCCAAATCTTGGGTCTACTACTTTTGTGACCTTAGCTAAGCAAGTTATTCAATTCTTTAATTTCCCATGGCTTTTTTCTTCTCTGCCTCCAAAAAATTCCAGGTCTCCTCCATTTTACAAAGAAAATCTCCACATCAAGCAACTCCAGCCAGGTTCATCCACAGATTGTTACTTGCATACACCATCATGGCTTGACTTCCCTTTGCCTCTCTACACTCTTATCTATTTATCTTTTTTAAATTAGATTTTATTTTATCTGCAGCTCTGAATTCTTCCCCTTCTACCTCACCCTCTCCCTTATTGAGAAGATAAACAAATCCTATTACTAACATGTATAGTCAAGCAAAACATTCCCACATTAGTCATGTCATAGTTATGTGTGTCTGTATATATATATATGTAACTATGACTGTGTGTATGTATGCCTTGATCTGCACTCTGGATCCATCGCCTCTTTATTTGCAAGTAGGTTTTGCTTG
This sequence comes from Monodelphis domestica, assembly GCF_027887165.1. Lineage (NCBI taxonomy): Eukaryota > Metazoa > Chordata > Mammalia > Didelphimorphia > Didelphidae > Monodelphis > Monodelphis domestica. The sequence goes on along the minus strand of NC_077231.1, from coordinate 208,989,265 downwards.
CCTTGTGAGATGAAGCTCATTTCCTCTCCTTGAAAGCTGTCCTTATTCCCTCCTCTAAACTCCTGTCACTTTTTCTATTTGGCACTTAGCAAGGACTTTCTTGTATTTTACTCTGTCCCACCGAGAATGAAAGTCCATTGACTGAAAATATCATATCCTTCTTGAACCTTTTCTTGGTCCTCCTAGCTAAAAGTCATCTCTTTCCTTTTATGCCAAGGGTTGTAAAGAAAAGAACATCTCTTGTGAAATGCTTCTCCTTATTTCCAAAAGTATAAATACAAAAAGAAGGCAAGAAATCCTATTGTTTGATAATTACATTTATTTAAAAACATTACAAGGGGCCCTTTCTGATATTGTCATTAGAGGGCTTGGTCAGAGAGAAGAAAACTACTTACTCTGGGTTCAGACCCCCTTGTCAGGGCTTCTGGTGGAACTCACAGGTTGGGAAACGATGAAATAATTGCTTTTACACTGCTGTGTTGTTCTTCCTTCAGTTCAAAAAGGACTGGGGACATCACAGGATGATGTCTTGACTTTCAAACGAATTAGATTTAGTAATGATTCAGAGTTGCACAAAGTTGTCAGACCTACTCTCTCTTCCAGAATCATCAAAGTCTAGTAGAAAGACAAAAATTAATACAACTGGTACCTAGGGGATGACCATGGCATCTGAAAGCTGACCAAGCTCTGCATGCTCCACGGTGCTGCATCAGCCACCTTCATGGCCATTGGAATCATCTTGTTCTCATCCATCCATTCTGAGGGAATGTCTTCACGTCCTTGGGATAGACATCCCCCTCACTGATGGGTCTGAGACCTGTGGGTCCCTTGCCTAGTTTTTTAGCTCACCTGTTTTACTGGGATGTGCTTGTTTTGCATTCTAAGGCTTCTTGGAGCCAAAGGTAGACACCAAAGGTGGATGAGCAGCCCTCAAAGGGGTTAAGCAAGTCCTCCCTAAATACCCCATACAGCTCCCCACACCCCCATGATATAGGTACAGGCAATGGTTTTTTAAAGGAAGGATCTAAAATCATGATTTCATCAGTTTGGGAAATTTCCAAACCCATGCAGATTGGAGATTCACTTGTTCCTCTGGTCCTAGGGAGCTTCCCTGGCCACTGAGAGGTTAAGTGATTTTCCTGTGGTCATATATCGATGTGAGTAAGAGGCAGGACTTGAACCTTTCTTCCTCTTGTAGCCCTCTATGCCTAATGCCACAATGACTCCCCAGGCAAGCATTTGTAGAAACTGAGGCAGAGAGAGACAGACAGACAGAGGCAGAGACAGAGACAGAGACAGAGACAGAGACAGAGACAGAGAGATAGAGAGAGGAAGACTTGTCCTCTTTCATAGGCTTTTAAGTGCTGGAGGACTCCAACTCACTGATTTTTTACTACTGGTCCTGCTCAAACTAATGGAGCTCTTCTCTCTAAATGGCTGATGAAAGCAAAATACCCAGCCTTTTATCTGAAAAACAAGTCAACCCAAAAAGGGGAACAGTGAAAGAAAAGCTAAGGCTATGTAAAGGATTGCATAGAGTCACTAATAATAAGAGAAATGAATTTCAAAACCACTCCCGAGTCTCACCTAAGATGACAAAAGATGAAAATGATCAATAATGGAGTGTACTAATACACTATTGTTGGTAAAGCTGTGAATTGTTCCAACCACTCTAGAAAATAATTTGAGATTGTTTGAGTTTAGTTATTAAAATGTCCATGCCCTTTGAGCCCGAGATCTGATTGCTAAGCATACGCCTCTAAGTAGGTCGAACATGTACAGGTGGAAAGGCTCACAGCAACATTTCCTGTGGTTGTAAGGACAGAAAATAAAATAGATGCTCCTGAATTAGGTAAAAGCTAAAAAAAAAACGATGGGAGGGAGGGAAAAATGGTAAAAATCAAAAAGCTATAGTGGGGCAGCTCAAAAAATGAATATGTGATTTGCTCCCAGGCAAATCCTTGAGCTGACTGAAGTTGCAATAAAGAAACCAGAGCCAAAATGTCCAGGTGCAAAGCCCAGTCTTCCCAGTTTGCCCTGCAGGGTATCTTTGATTGGTTTGCTTTCTTTTCTTTGGTTCTGCTGTTTGAAGAGTGGACATATTGCTGATGTCTTGTGTAAAGAATGTGTGCCCTGGGTGGTCTGAGCTGGCCTCAGGGCAGTATAGGATGGAGGGAAGAAATGGAAAGAAGTTAGGCACAGGGGGAGAAAGCAAGAGGCCAAGATGCCAGGGACTGAGCGTCCTCACCTCTCAATGGGGTGGGAAGCTGGATGGGTCACTCTGCTGTTCTGTGACCTCCAACTCCTCTTCTGGAAAATGGAGATAACGATGATAGTTCAGCCTGCAAAAACAGTGTGAGGAGTAACCAGTGAAAATGAGTCCGAAGAATTTGGAAAAATCCATGGTTCAATTCTAGTTCTAGTTCTAGTTCTAGCTTGTGTTTTCCTTAGGTTTGATTTTTCTTGGTTTTTTTCTTTGTTTGTTTTTAGCTCCATAGGTTTGCAAATATCATCATCATCATCATCATCATCATCATCATCATCATCATCATCATCATCATCATCATGAATAGACCAAATTTACCATAATAAACTATTTTTGTTCAATCATTTCAGTCAGATCTAACTTTGTGACCCCATTTGGGGTTGTCTTAGGAAAGATATTTGAGCAGTTTGCCATTTCCTTCTCTAGCTCATTTGACAAATAAAAAAACTGAGACAAACAGGATAAAGTGACTTGCCCAGGGTCACACAGCTGGTATATTTGAAGTTGGATTTGAACTCTACTGACTCCAGGCTCAGTGATTTCACTGTGCCACTTGACTGCTCGCATCATAATAAATACCATTACAATTTTTGTGTAACAAAAAGAATTCTGAGTGATGGCCAATTGTCCATTTATTTCAGGTTTTTATTTTCTCATATTATGTAAAATACGTCCTAGAACTTCAGATTCTGTACATGCACTGGATTCAAATGTTGAGGTTGTCCCACAAATAACACTAACTGATGCCCCAAACCAAGATTTACCCTGGAAACCTTGGAATATGGCCTCACCTAGGAAACCGCTGGGAACATATATCGTCATATAGCTCCTGTCAAAAATCGGGGTGCACTCAAAATCCACCAGTCAGCCAGTTCTAGTCTCTTGTCATTGATCTTTTCTTCTACTTGATGTAGTTAAGTGAGGAGGTAAGAACTGAGCTTGGAGTGGGAGGAAAGACCTCCAGCCTTCATCTTCTCACCAAGGTGGCCAGATTGTGCCCCACAGATGGAGGGTCCTTCTGTTGCTTCTCTCACTATTGCATCTATTTCTTCTTGATTTGAGATGAAGAGGATTTCAGATGGCCACAAGCTCGTGAGCTTTGAAAAGTCAAGTGGGCAGTCTATGGGAGGTGTGGGAGCAAAGTCCATCATAGCCACTGGCCATTTGGACCATGAGCTGAATTTTTCCACTTCCCATCAAGAGATGTTGGTCTGAGTGTGTTTAATGGTAACAACTGCCTAGATCTCTTCAGTTGTGTCTTTATAATGGCAAACAGCTGGATTGGGAGATACTTCAGAAAATCGACTGAACTTCATCCAGATGTTTACCATCGTGTTTCCACAGTTAACACTTTAGAAATACATCTATTCAATGGGAGAGCTGGGCTGACCAAGGAAGCTGGGATTCCTGAGTACAAGGTAGCATCCGCATGGACTTTATGACTGGGGAACATTTGTTTTTGTTGTTCATAATATCTTTTTCATCTCACTGCAAACCCAGATTGTCATTTCCTGAGTCAATTCTAGGACCGCACACCTAAAAATCCCCATCTGATCCAGAAATTATTTTGGTTAAAATAATCTTGTTTTAGGTACCAACGGGGAAAATCAGGATGGAATCCATTTTTTTAAATCATGCTAACCAATTCCTTTGGTACTGTGGTGTTGTAGATTAGAGTCAGAGGATCTGGATTCAAATTCTATTCTCTTATTTTCTAGCTTTGTAGTCCTAGACAAATCACTTCCCTTTCTGGCCTCAGTTTCCTCATCTGAAAAATAAGGTAGTCAGGCAAGATGATCTCTGAGCTTGAAATGGCAGATGAGGGAAGCAGGAGAATTTTAAGGAGATCCTAAAGTAAGACCAGTATGAGAATTTTTCACAAATCCCTTTTGAATGTATAGATAATTTTTTAAATAGTTGCAAGTTACTCTGAAACCATTACTAAAGGGTGGGCTCCTTTTTCATTTTCTCTTAGACACAATGGGATCCAGCTTATTGATATTAAGTCAAAAGGAATCTTTTTTTTTATTTTTCAGAAATCTTCCATTTTATCCATGTTACATGGTCTTTCACTAGACACAAACATGGTGATGGTTGTTTTTCGATTATTTTTCAATCATGTTCAAATCTTCATGATTCCACTTAGAATTCTCTTGGCAAAGATCCTGAAATGGTTTGCCATTTTCTTCTCTAGCTCATTTTATTTAGTTTTTTAGTCTTACCTTTCATCTTAGAATCAATACTATGTATTGGTTCCAAGGCAGAAGAGTAATAAGGACTAAGCAATGGAGGTTAAGTGACTTGCCCAAGATCAGACAGTGAGGAAGTGTCCAAGACCAGATTTGAACCCAGGACCTCCCATCTCTAGGCCTGGTTCTTAATCCACTGAACCACCTAGTTCATTTTAAAGATGAGTAACTGAGTCAAACAAGGTTAAGTGACTTGCCCAGAGTCACACAACCAATAAGTGTCTGAGACCTGATTTGAACTCATGAAAATGAGTCTGATTTCAAGGCCATTGCTCTATCCACTATGCCACCTGGCTGCCCCAATGTGGGCCAATGCTTTAATTTCACCTAGCAACTTTTCTCAAAATCCTCAATGTAGATTGTATCTTGTTAGTCATTCATTTGTCATGATGAAAAAGATCAGTGACATGATCAAGAAAATGACCATTTGAATAGTCCCATGTAGTCCAATGGGTACCCTAAAAAATATTTGCAAAGGAAAAAGAAATGCACAGAGAGGCTAAATGGATTAATCTAGATAATGCAGAGCAGGAAAAGAACACTATCACAATTCATATCAGTGTTTCTCCAAGTAAATCAGTATGTGAATGGGGAAAGGGTACAACCAGAGGTGAGCTGGCTCTTATGACAAATGCTGTTAAATTTCCAATGTGAACAAGTAGACTTTGGAACTAGAAAATGCTACTCATTGGGCTTGATATATGGTTTCTAGCTGTGTGACCTTGGGCAAGTCACTTAACCCCCATTGCCTAGCCCTTCCCACTCTTCTACCTTGGAACCAATACCCAGTATTGATTCTAAGATGGAAGGAAAGGGTTAAAAAGAAAGAAATAATACCTTAACACTTCCTAGCTGGGTGACCTTGGGCAAGTCACTTAACCCCCATTGCCTAGCTCTTACCACTCTTCTGCTTTGGAACCAATATGCAGTATTGAGTCTAAGAGAGAAGATAAAGGGTTTCTTTTTTTGGTTGGGTTTTTTTTTTTTAATGATGAAGGAGAATTAGATAATCAGCTTCCTCCAAGGATCCTCTCCACTTGCTACCATCACTGCCTCACTATCTACTCACTCCTCAGACTCATAATGTAACTTTCTTTACCTGAAGAGTGAGAAGAGGCAGGATGGCCCAGTGAGAGACCATGGAATTTAGAGCCAAAAGACTTGGCTTAGAAACCCAATGCTGCTTCCTTAAGTGATCTCAGGTAAATCACTACACCTGTATGGGCTCCAGGTTCTTCATCTCTAAGATAAGGAAACTGAAGCTCTAGAACTCATCTTCCCAAGTTCAAAGCCAGCCTCAGACACTTACTAGCTGTGTGACCCTAAGCAAGTCACTTCAACTCGTTTGCCTCAGTTTCCTCATTTCTAAAATGAGCTGGAAAAGGAAACAGCAACCCAATCCAGTATCTTTGCAAGAAAACCCCAGAGGGTCACAAAGAGTTAGACATGCCTGAAAAATAAAGGGTCTTTTGAGCTCTAAATCTGTGATCCTTTGAGTAGTTGAACTTGATAAATTCTAAGTTCTCTCCCTCCAGCTCTACTCTTTGATGGGGATTTTATGAACCAAAGAGAATCTACGAAATCCACAGAGTCACTGGATCTCCTTGAACTCTAAATGTTACCGTTCATTGTGTTGCAAATGTTTGCCCCAAACACAGTCAGTTGTATGAGTCTCTGACACTAACCCTCTAGTAAAAAAAAAATTCTACCAGTTTTTATCGGAATTTATATGCATTTCTGTTGTCTAGCCAGAACATTGGCTACCTGATTTGGAGAACTTGGCAGGGTGCCATTTTGCTCAGCTCGAGACTATAAAATCCATAGGATCGCTGCCTACTCACAAAGCCCTTAGTCCCAGCTCCAGGCACCTAATTTCCAAGGTAGAAAGACCCAAAGGACTAGGGGAAAAGTATGTGCTGATTTCAGCTCTTTCCATAGGCTTTATCCCAGACACAGATGGGAATCCCCCTGAAGTGACATGGAAAGGGGCAGCTAGGTGGCTCAGAGTATTGAGAGCCAGGCCTAAAGATGTGAGGTCCTGGGTTCAAATTTGACTTTAGACACTTTCCAGCAAGTTGCTTAATCTTCATTACCTAGCCTGTACCCTTATCCTTCTTCTGCCTTGGAACCAATACACAGTATTGAGTCTAAGCTGGAAAATTAAGGGTTTGGGGTGGGGAAGTAAATAGAAGTCTTGGCCAAAGCTTCACCCAGACACCATGGTGGTCCCTCTTTGGCTTACCCTTAAACAGAGGATCTCAGAGCACATCTAAGGCAGCACCATGGTATTCCTTCACCAGAAGCTAGAGCGGTGGCTGCATGGGAGGCTCCCTAAAGAGGATAAAATCCTTTCTAGGGTGTGACAACCACTTGGCTGGAGATAGCTGGCAAGGGTCTGGGAGTCTGCAGTTACATGAATGAGGAATGTTCCAGTTCGTTCCATTGTCTTGGATCAGCATCTCCTATAATTATAAAATGCTTCAAGAAAAGGAGGCAATGATTTTTGACATTTATGAGAGTAGATCTCTTTGCAGTGTGGTATGGGGACATCAGCAGAGAATCTGGTGCCAGAGAACCTAGGTTCAAATCCCAGATCTTCCATTTCTTACTTGTGTGACCTCTTTAGGCGATGTCACTCCCTGATAGGCACACCAAACATCCTGGGTCACCCTGTCCCCACCTCCTTCCCTGGGTCCCCCATTGATCCCTTTCCCATGAGAACTAGGAGTTCAAGAAAGGCATGATTCAGATTTCCAATACTAGACCGAATCTTTTTCATGCTCTTTCATGATAACTCTTTGTCCTGGTATTTATGCTCTAGGAGAGGAATCACAGGGAAGTCACACCAATCTGCAGATCACTGCCTCACTTCACCATCTCTCTCAACCTCCAGAGTTGTGCTCTTACCTTGGTATTCAGGGCTCAGTCACTCTTGATGAAAGCCCCTGAATTTGCCTTCCAACAGTCATTCTTTGCACTCGAAAGTGCCTTCCCAGGACTGAGAATTCCCAAGCAGTTCCCACACTCCACACTCTCTCACTCTTTCAAAGTTCCATGATTGGACCTCTCCAACAAGCCAGAGCCCTCTCTCAGCATTCCTCATCCCTGCCACTTGGAATTCCTGGTTCCTTTCAAGACACAACACGAGTGCCATCTTCCACGTGATGTCTTTTCTGCCTTCTCCCCTCCCCAATTCTACCCCAGATGCTAATACTTCTCCTCTAGCACCCACCAAGGATACCTTTTATCTGTTTTTGTCTGTGTTTTGTATTTACCTAGGTAAAGACATTGAACCAATCAACCAAAGGTATGGACACTTTCTGAACACCATAACTGAATCAAAATCAATGAAAGGTATAAGCTAAGCATGAATTATTGGGGTTAGTTGAAAGAATTGGAAAAATCTGTGGACTAAGATAATAAAGTAAAGATATCATAGCAGAAGCATTCCAGCAGCTGCTTTGAGAATTAAGCTTCAAGAGCTTGAATGATAATAAGTTTTCCCAGACTATGATTATGACAAAGTGAGTACAGCCAGGTGGGTAATGAGACGGCTGAGATTTCTTTCCTGTCTCCTCTCCTTAAATGAAGGTTGAATTCGTTATTCCAACCTCCAGTCTGAAGAGGGGTCAGCAAACGGTAAGCAGGGAGGAAGTATTATTCTCCCCATCCCACATTCCCCAACTGACCATATAACTGGAAACTAGACCAAGAATAAGCAATGCATCCAGCTGGGTGCTGAGAGAGGGCCAATCAGAAACTCTCAGGAAAAGCAGCTTTGAGACTAGATAGAAGTCTCAACCTTCATAGCCAAGTAGAGTAATATCTCAAGGGAGCTTCATGAGAAGTCCAGGAAGGGGAGAAGAATTTCCATCGAGCTAGGAGATAAGAGCTATGAGTTGCCTCCTTGAGTTCCCTCTTTTACCTCTCTAAGCTTGAATCCACATATAATATATATATACACCCCAGATGCTAATACTTCTCAAGCACCCTCCAAGGATATATATATGTATCCTTCTCTCTCTCTCTCTCTCTCTCTCTCTCTCTATATATATATATATATATATATATATATATATATATATATATATATATATATATATATATATATATATATACATGTGGAAGAATATGTCCCAGACTTGAGGGAGGAGTGAAGAAGGCAGAGATGTTATGTTTGCAATGCAATAACCAACCAATGACCAACCAAATAACCAATTATGCCCCTCAGTGCTTATCACAGTGCTTGCAACGTAATAGGTGCCTAACAAATATTTATTAAATGAATGAATGATGAATTCCTAACAAAGGGGTGACCAGGACTAATATACAACATGACAAGTTTTTGAATGTGGTAAATACATGGGTTTGTTTTACTTGACCTGTCAATAGTCAGTATAAACATTAATCAATGCCTATGAAGTACCAAGCACTATGCTAAGCACTAGGGAAATAAATATGAAAAAGAAAGACATTTGCTGCCCGCAGAGAGCTTACTATCTAATTGGGGGCAGCAAAACACAAAAGAGAGCTGAAAAGCAGGGGAGAGAAAAGTATCCAACACAGGGATATGGTGGAAAGGTTAAAGAAGTCTATAAACTAAAATTTCCTATTTAGAGGACTGAATTTTTCAGCCTTCTCTTCATTTCCCACCAGCAGCTCTGCCAGGTTTTGACTCCATGAACATCATGTCTCTCACAGTTAAGCTCATTACTAGAGATCTCATCACTGTAGATAGACTAGATAGTAGATAGAAGAAAGACTTCATCTTTGATATCCAGTAGCTCCTTGGTACCCTTAGCTGCCTCTTCTCCTCTAATTGGAGGGTAGAGAGTAAAGCAAAAAATCAATATGACAAAAAATGGGGAGCTATTAGAATAACTTGAACAAGAATGGACACAATCAAAGTATAAGAGATGCAGTATGTTCTAGTGAAAAAAAATTCTGACTTTGGAGTCAAGAAGACCTAGATTAAAATCATGGCTCTGACAATTAAAAACTAGATAACAATTCATTTAACCTCTGCTTACCTCAGTTTCCTCACCTGTAAAATGGGAATAATCATAGTTGCCAAACAATGTTATTTTAAAGGATCAAATCAAATAATGAAAATTAAAGTGCTATTTATGAGGTGACAGCAAGTTATTCAGTTGTTTCAGTCTTGTCTAACTTTTTGTCTTGCATTTGAGGTTTTATTCTATCAGAGTGTTTGGCTTCTCCAGCTCATCTGACATATGGAGAAACTGAGGCAAACAGGATTAAGTGACTTGCCCAGGATAATATAGCTAATAAGTGTCTGAAGCCAAATTTGAATTCAAAAAGATGCATCTTCCTGCTTCTAAGCCCAGCACCCTGTCCACTATGCCACTTAACTGCCTGAGACAAGAGTAGCCCTTTCTGAAAACCACAAAGAGAATGTTTTTATAAAGCAAATAACTTCCTGGTGGACATGTTCTTCAAGTTTATCAGATGTTTGCAAAATAGATATAGCACAGAGCAAGATACACTTCTATATATGTTCACTGCTATGTATTTATATGTGTATGCCTAGAAAAACAAAATGGATTTCTTTTTTGTTTACTCAGTGGAAGGTTGGGTTTTTTAACTTATTTTTAAGCTGTCTACTAATTCAATTAAAGTTCAAGTTTTTTAAATTAACTTGTTTTCAAAAACTGGTTTCTTAACACTCTTTTTTGGACCGCAGGCATTTTCCAACAGTTTGCCCTCACCCGCCCCCCCCCAAAAGAACCCTCTCTTAAAATGAAGAAAAACAATTAGGCAAAACCAATGACTACAGCATCTGAGACAACATACTTTAGGCAGCCTTTCTCACTTGGAGTTCCTCACCTCTCTGCCAAGAGAAAGGAAATCTATCTAATCCCCAGTCCTCTGGCTCCATTATTAACTTACTTTGGCATCCTCTGTTTGTAACACAGTGAAAATCTTTACTTTTGTTATTTCTGTCACTTGAATTAATTTCAGTGTTTTGTCAGGCCTAGATCAAGCTTTTCTCTATACTTGAGCAAGTTACGTCCTTTGATTTTCATCTGAACTGGCTTATATATAACAAGTGGGCCTTAATTTACTTTTGTGGATGTTAGAGCGTTGGAATCCAAAAGTGGCCTTTAGCTCCCCAAGGCTAAAACCAGGGAGTATGATTGCCCTGAATTTCATGCTTAAATATGATTTTTTAAAAGATTAATGCCTTTAATTCCTAAATGTTTCCACTGATAACTAACATGTCTTGGGTTTCGGATTTATTTTTTTGGAAGGAAGATGATTTTAAAAAAAAAAGCAGTTCTAAAGAGAACTTTGAATTCTTCCAGAAATACATTCACAGTTTCAACCAAAATTAACATGCACAGGACGTCCCTGGAAAAGTTCGGGGCCTGGGAGGGGCAAGGGTGGCAGAGAGAGAGAGAGAGAGAGAGCTATATTTTTAGCTCTGTGATGAAGTCACCTGATTACCCTTCATGTCAGCGGAAACTACGGGCTGAAATCGCTAGGCTGGGTTTTGGAGTCTTTGCCTGGCTCCCCCTTGGACCTCGTTCTATAATGCTGTTCAGTCAAGAGAAATGATTTTCCGGAAGGGAAAATGAATGGCAAATGTATCCAGGGAGTTTCTGGGAAAGGTCTTTATCTACTTAAAAAGAAATTCCACTCCAGGGACAGAATACATTCATGCCTGCCCACTTCCCTTTCCTCTTTCCATTCTTTTCCCTCCCTCTCCCCTTCTTTCCTCCCTTAACACTCATTCCCTACACTTCAACATCCTCCAGGGGAGTTCTGATCTGGAGGAAGGGAGGGGAAGAGAATGTTCGCTTTGGGTGACTCCCCTCTGTGGGGAAAGAACAGAGGCTGTTCCCAGTGCATAACGCCCCTGCCAAGAGATGATCTGGGAGGAATCATCTGGTCCCCACACACCAGAAGAGAAGGAAACATGGGAGATAAAGCCCGGATGCCTCCAGGCCTGAAGGAGCATCCTTACCACCCTTCAGCAGGCTCCCATGAGTGACACTAACAAGGACAGCTCCAGGGAAGGCTGAGTCTCTGCCATGAAGAGTGGACAACCCTAAAATGCCCCTTTGACCAGCCAACTGTTCGTGTGGCCTGAGATTCTCACCATTATGATCCCTCCTGCAGTCTTTATTTTTTTTTAATCCTTACCTTCCATCTTAGAATCAATAAATATGTATTGCTTCCAAGGCAGAAGAGTGCTAAGGACTAGACCATGGTGGGGTAGGTGACGTCCAGAATCCCACAACTAGGAAGTTTCTGTGGCCATATTCGAACCCAGGACTTCCCATCTCCAAGCCTGGCTCTCTACACACTAAGCCACCTACCTGCCCCTGCTCCTACAGCCTGAACAAGCCAGGAGTCCTGTCACCCAAAGGGGATTGGGTCAAATAATACTTATGTGGTATGCAGAGAGGGATAGAGAGACTATGTCTGAAAAAGAATAGTCGTAGATTTTTTAAGTTACCAAAAAAAAAAAAGATGACAAGATAACTAGAGAATGTTGGGGATTTTTATGAGAAAAGGAGTAGCCCTGATCCTTTAATCCATTTGGGTGTGTTTATTTATTTAATTAGCTTGGAAAGCAAAGAGTAAGACATTAAGAGAAATGAAAGCTAGACCAGGGATGGATTAGTAATGGAGGAAAGAAAAGAGGTGAGTAAATACCCAAATCTTAAAGCAATGTCTGGTGGGTGGCAAAACCAAGAGAGGCCTTACAATGAGACAGCCTATGGCAAGTGTGCCTGAAGCTGCTATAAGCATTTGTAGCAAAGGGCAAGTTTTGACAATCATAGCCCCCAGGTGTCACTGTCTGGGGGAGGTTTCAGATCTTCACTAAAAGATGTGCAAGTTAACCCAGCACAAAATAAATGATGGGGAACAGAATTTCTGGCATTAAAAAAAATGTACATTTATAAAAAGAAAAGTTTAAGCATCCCTCTGTGTCTCCCCTGCATTAGTGTCTACACAGCCAATGCTACTACCTGTTAGTAGTTCTAACTCTCTAGTGGGCATGAGGATTTGAGGATACTAGACAAGGAGACAAAGGAAGAGGACACTGATGGATGCCAGATTTGACACTGGTGCCAAGTTTAGCTTTGCCTCCCAGAATCATTTATCAAATTTGGAAAGACATCTTTCAAGAACATTAAGCTCAACTGTACCATTGGAGACACCACAATATGGTGACAAGCATATTGAACCCAAGTCAGAGACACCTGGGTTCAAACCCTACTGCCAACACTTACTAGACTATGATGTAAGTCACATAACCTTTCTGAGTCTTAGTTTATACACTTGTAAAATGGAGATGAGAATTTCTGTAGTCCTAGCCTCAATTTAATTTAATTTTCAACTCAATAAGCCTTAATTGACTTCATACATTTGCAAGATTCTGTGGGAGGTGCTGGAAGTACAAAAACAAAACCCTTAAATTGAACCCCTTGAAGCAAAAGAGAAGGAGTGAATTGGGAAGAAGGGATAGAAAAGGGAATCAGAACATGGATAGAGTGAGGTAGATATTTGGAAAGCACCTACACAGGGGCAGGGGCAGAAAGAAAGGAGGAATGGACACAATAGGAGCCAGGAGTATGAGTCTTCATCCTCCTCCCTGTCCTTCCTCTGCTCCAAAGGGCTAGAGGATATGGAAAGAAAAGAAAGGAAAAGAGGAGGAAGAAAAGAAGGGAATAAGCACTTATTTATAAAGCATCCACTGGTGCCAGGAATTGTGCTGTTTTACAAATGTTACTTTTTTTGATCCTCGCTACTATCCAAGGAGTTAGGGCTATTATTATTCTCATTTTATAGGTGAGGAAACTGAGGCAAACAGAGAGTCTTTCCATTGGAATTCAAGTGATCCTGACTCCAGGCCAGGAGCTCTAGCCAAGACACTACCTAGATGCCCTTTGCCATGAAGGGAGGGAATCAGCCAATAGAAAGCACAAAAGGAGTTTTTTCATTAGCTAGGGGTGGTACCAGCCTGTCCCTGGTCAGTGGGGTTGGTTAAACTTACAACATCAGTAATATTAATGGGAGAAACTTCTGCCTTGTAACCAACCAGGAGTATCCGGACTCTAACTGCAATCCACACAGGCAAGGTCATGGGGGTCTCCTTTCAGGAATTTATGCAAGTGGTATAGGTGGTTCCCCAAGGGACCAACATCCACTTTGTGTTTCCTGCACCAGGCATCAAGACCTCCTTTTCAGAGTCCTTTTCCCATGAAAATTATAAGATCACAGAAGTCAACCTCTCTTCCTTCTCAGAGCTAATGTCCAGTCTCCATGTTTTGAGGTGGCACAAATAATCTTTAGGGCTCTCTGCTCACTTTCTAAGTCTTTGCTTTGGATGATGATGTTGTCAATGTAATACATCACAAAAACTCCTGGGGCAGAGTAAACTACATGCAGATCTTGTCCAATTTGACTTAGAACCAGAGAAATTGAGTTACTGCTCCCCTGTGGCAAGGCGGTAAAGGTATACTGGTTTCCTTTCCAAAATAAAAGCAAATTGATCTTGATGGTCAGCATGCAAAGGAGACATTGGCAAGGTGATTACTCCAAATCAGTCCCCAGGGGCCTTGATTATGTTTACAATTAGGGTAATAATATTAGGGGTTGCTCCTGGTAGCTTCTTTACTGCCTTGCTTTATAATCCACCGCCATTTTCACTAGTGAAATGGAAGAGTTATATTCACAAGAAGTGGGACATACTACTCCTGCATTCAGCAGGTCTTTAATAGTTGTTCCAATGGCTTCACTATCTCCTGGGAATTATTGTGTAAGTACCTGGTATCTGGATATCTGGGGTTGAATGGGACCCCATTTGGTCTTTTCTATTTTCAGTGGCGTTGAGGTCCTCTTGAGGGTATGGAAACTCCACCCCACAAATTTATCAATTCCATTGAGAATGAAGAAGCTGTAGCCACATCCCAGTAAACCCATCTCAGCAGACAGACTAAACCACTCGATGGTAACCAACAGGCTTTAAACCTTTTGGCGATCTAGAGGCATCAACTACTCCAAATATGTGAAGTCTTTTCCCAGCACAATGGGCAGACAAGCACTGAAAAGGGCCGAAGCCAGCAATACAGAACTCTTAGCGCTGATGCCAAGGTCCAATGGCCATGGTCACTGCGTCCTGGCCATCACCAGCAATCCTGACTTTTGTCTTGCCTTTTGATCTTGGATGTCTCTAGAAAAGAGAGCGAGGCTCTGAACAATTCTGCCACACTACAATCCAATTCCAACACAAGTCATGTGGGGTCATGAGTCTTCTTCAAAAGTGAAGACAGAGGAAGATCTGTGGGAATAGAAACACAGAAGAAAAACAACTGCTTGATCCCATTGTTTGATGGGGATATGATTGGGGTTATAAACCCTAAATGATCACCCTGGTACAAATATCAATAATATGGAAATATGTCTTGACCAAAGACACATGTAAAACCCAGTGGAATTGTGTGTCGGCTATGGGAGGGAGTTAGGGGGCAGGGAGGAAAAGAACATGATTTTTGTAATCCTAGAAAAATACTCTAAATTTAAAACACCGAGGAAAGGCAGCTGCTTGACAACAGGGGCCAAGGGGATATGATTGGGGATGTAGACTCTAAATGAACATCCTAGTGCAAATACCAACAATATGGAAATGGGTTCGGATCACGGACACATGCAATACCTAGTGGAATCGCGCATCAGCTATGGGAGGGGTGGCGGGAGGGGAGGAAGGAAAAGAAAACAATTTTTGTATCCAAGAAATAATGTTTGAAATTGACCAAATAAAAATAATGTTTAAAAAAAGAAAAATACTCTAAATTAATTAAATTTTAAAAATTTTTAAGTGAAGGATAAACAACAGTAGTAATTCTAAGGATACATTCAGACAGCAGAGTGACCACTTCTTTCTTCCTAAATAAGCCCACGGGATCTACTTTTAACTTTACTGGAACCAATTTCCCAAAGGTAAATGATCTCCCAACTCTGACTCCGTGGGAGTGTGCCCCTGGATGGCTTTTGGGATTGTGTAGTATGATAGTAATAGTTGAGTTTACGTCTAATACTCTCATGAATTGTTGCCTGTTATCTTTTCTCCATTCAACTCATACAATGGTATGAGGCATTTGGTCTTCAATCCATATTACTGGGAAGGTGGAGCAGAAAAACAAGGAGTGAGGATGAGGACTAGCCTCCCCATGACCCCTGGTTGAATTTGGGGCATTCCTGCCACTGCTATTTCCTCTTTCTGGGAGTGTCAAATAGGAAATATGGGCTATCCATCACCATTATTTATTATTCTCCCCGGTTTCTCTAAAAAAAAAAGATTCTCTTTTTTGCTGAGAGAACTGCATAAAGGAGAGGATTGGTTTTCTATCAGTCTGGTGATCCCAAAGATCTGGTAAACACTTATATAACTTTTCCCTAGATAGAGGTTGGGGGGAACATATACCTTTTTAAATTTTCTCCCATGTTTCTGAAATATGGTTAGCTCAATAAATGCTTCTCACTATGTCATTTTTTGTCATCTCCATAAGGAAACATGAAAGGGTCCCAGAACAGTGAAGCAGTGGTCCTCTCTCAATAAAGAGTTGATTTCACTTCCTGTAATCTTCAGAAAGGGGATCTGGGTCAGGTTTACATATCCCCATTATATCAGAAATCATTCAGGTCCCTCTGAGTTATTCCAGGGAAAGTCAAGCTTTGAGAAATAGAGACGCCTCCAAAAATCCAGGTCAAAAGGGAGAAAGCAGGTCATCTTTTGGGATCTCTTCAATTGCAGAGAATCTCTGGTGAGATTTCCCAGTGTCTAAAGTTCCCTAACAGAGGATGGTTGGACCAAGGTTTCTCTAAGCCCTTTTTAAAATCCCCCATTCCTTGCCTCTCCTGGACCCATGGGGTCACTATTAGATCAACACCTCTTCTCCTAGGCCAGGGAAGGGGGGGGGGGCATGAAGCAAAGGTGTAAAAATTAGAAGATGATTAGAGAAAATAAATAACAATGCTGGATCTGCTTTCTGAGGCAGCTGATAGCACAATGGGCCTGAAGTCAAATAGTGCTGAGTTCAAATCCAGATTCAGACACTAACTACTGGTGTGACCTTGAAGAAGACATTTAACATCTGCTTGCCTGAGTTTCTTCAACTCTAAGACAGGGATGCTAATAGCACCTACCTCTCATAGATTTTTTAAGGATCAAAAGAGATGTTAGTTTAAAAAGGTATGGAAGGAAGCTCATGCATAATAGGCCTTATATAAATCTTATCTTCTTTTTTCAGAGGAAGAGCCCTGGATAAGACCGCTGTGGCCTTTTCCCCGTCAAATTTTGTTTCCTCGTCTGCAGCTTCCAGGTCCTTAATCTTATAGACTTTAATGACCCTCTGGCTGATGTTAAAGGGGAATTTAGAAAAGGGGAAGGGTGTAGAAAAGGGAAAATACAATTATATAAATAAGTTTATCAGTAAAGGAAGGGAATGATGGGAAAGGAAAGGGGTTAATGGACTCCCAGATACTTAACCCAAAAATAGTTTCTATACTAAGCTGTCTAAACTAAACTAAAAGTTAACTAAATAGATAAAGTCTAAACAGGAAGCCCAGATTCTCACCCTCTCCAGAGTGCTTGGTGGGTCAGGCTGCAGTAATCCAGTTATAAAGT
Source organism: Monodelphis domestica (assembly GCF_027887165.1). Lineage (NCBI taxonomy): Eukaryota > Metazoa > Chordata > Mammalia > Didelphimorphia > Didelphidae > Monodelphis > Monodelphis domestica. The sequence continues at coordinate 208,972,089 of NC_077231.1, read as the reverse complement.
CCTTAGAAGATCCAGGAAGGGAGAAATTCTCTTCCAAAATCACTCTGTCCATCAGAATGAATGGCGATTTCCTCTCAACCCCTTCTTGATGATAATCTAAGGCAAGCAGCTTGAAAGATGGGTTTTCCAGGGAGAGTCCCAGATTCACAGCTCCAGTGTTGAAATCCAGCTTCAGACAGACAGTTGAAAGCGATTCCTCCAACAGCTTAGAATCTTCATCCATCCAGCTCTTAAGAACCTAGGCTTGAGGGCTATCAATCAATCTTTGCAACTTCCCTTGCTACACTGAGGATCCAGACTTCCTTCCTTCCTTTCTAAGACTTTAATATCTTCACTAACGTTTGCTCTAGGGTTACTCCAAGTGACTTTCCTGTCTATATCTAGAAGCATATTCCTGGGCTTCTAGGCACCAAGGATGACATTCTGGGGAACCACGAGCAATATAGTTTCTTTTCCGTTCCCCTCTTTACTCTGATAACTCTCAGGTCCAGATGGTCAATTCCAATGACCATACGCTGGTTAAGGCTACTTCTTGTTTTTGCCTTTCTTTGTTTGTAGCCCATAGCACAGGGCCTGGCTTAATAAATGCTTATTGATGACTGACTATTAACTGATTATCAAATACCCAGAAAAATGCAGCCTCTATCAATGTCTACCTAGGAAGCCTTTCTACATATGATTTGGGGGGCATAGAATAGTCCATTCATTCTAGCAATAAAAAAATCTAAAGAATGTAATACAATTCCTCACTCACTTGGAATTCTTCAGAGCATTTCAGGCTCCTGTCCTAAATCCATGGGATCCATGAAATCTGGGTCATACAGGAAGTGGAACCCTGACCAATCTTTGCAAAATAAGGGTCCCTGGCCAATTCCTGTCACCATCCATGTGTCTTTCCCTCCTTTGAGAATTCCAAATTAGAGGTGGCTAGGTGGCACAGCTGACCTGGACTCAAGAAAATCTGAGTTCAAATCTGGCCTCACACATTTACAAGCTGTGGGACCCTGGGCAAGTCATTTAATCACTATTTGCCTCAGTGTCCTCATCTGTAAAATGAGGATAATAAACCCTCTGTCAGAGTGGTGTATCAAATGAGATTACCTATAAATTATATATATATAAATATATATGTATAAATAATCCCACATGCATAGACACGTGTGTATTTGTATATTTATCATCTAGTTAGCATGCTCGAGGTTTAAGTTCTGGCAAACAGATGTTTAGTGATTTGCTCAAGGTCACCTGGCTAGTAAGTATTTGAAGCTAGATTTGAAATCAGCTCTTCCTGGTTCTAAAACTAGCACTTTATTCAATATGGCATCTGTTCCATTCGAATAAGGATGTCCTCTGCTTACACTCTTGCTACCAAAGAAAGTGTGGAAAAGGCATAGAGAGAGAGAGAGAGGACTTACGAGCCAGGTCATGCAAGAAACAAGGATGGGGACCTGTCTGTCAGTCAAGGAGAAGGTTCCAAATGGAATGTTCCCAGGAGGAGGTGGTTGAAGCTGGAGGGGGAGAAGCTGTTTTTCTCTCTCTGAGATTGACCAAGAAAGGACAGAGAAACCTCTGCTCTGGAGTTTTTCTGACCAAGGGAGGCAAGCCTGACTGTAGGGGGAAGAAGCTGAACTGATCTTGTTAGCTTCTGTCCCAGGCTGAAGGACCCTTGAAGGGGACTTCTAGAGTTAAGCTGAGAGACCTTGGTGGTTTTGTGAATTGAAAGAAGAAAAGAAGATTTTAAACAGTTGTCCTCCATCTCCCCAGCTGTCTTGGAGTCACAGCTGTGACTGGACTGATTTCCCAAATTCCTCCTATCCCTCATTATAGATTAGGGAAACCTTCGTCCCTCTTACCTCAGTTTCCCATCTTGTTGTTTCCCAATAAACTCCTTACCTGAGGAAAAAAAAAAGAGTATTTTATCATCCACTTAGGGGGGAGGGAGGAAGCCAAAGGGCTTCAAGAAGTGGGTGGTTAAGGGAGGGAGGGAGGAAGAGGGTAGGAGGAGGTTAGGAAAATATTGATCCATTAGCCATCAAATAGTGATCAGTAGGCAAGCCCCGGTGCATTCCCCTTTAGCAGTATCCCTGTAGCAGTATTTATCTCTCTGTAGCAGCATCTCTCAGTGTCTCTCAAAGTACATCTACACCCATTATAACTAAGCAGCCTCAGGTGTGTCCCCTAGTAGCCGCTCTCTAGTCACAAGCCAGAGTACCTAGTTACAACAACAAGAAATAGTGTCACATAGATTATCTTTCTCTTACAGAAAGACAAGCTAAGCTAGCCTTCCCTTCAGTCCTGAGGAGCTGAATTGTCCATGCTAGTCCTCTTCAAAGAGGCTTTTGTTTTCTCTATTTACTAAGGAATTCATATGTGGTTTTTTACTGGTGCCTTTGGATTAAGCACAGATACAGTTCTAACTCCAGGGACTCAGAACTAACCCTGATTTTAAATGCTCCAGTTTCTTCTCCCAGGCCAGAGCAGGCTGCTTTTTCTCCCAATATAGGAGTATATAGAATATATTCCAGTATACGTCATCCCCAGAAATATCTATTCTCTCCCTCTTTCCAGGGGCCAGCTTCTTTTAGGGGCCACATCCTGGCTTTAAATCTGGTTTTAGGTTCTTCCTAGATGTGTGACCCTAGGCAAGTCACGTAACCCCCTTTTGCCTCCAGCCCTTTCCATTCTTCTGCCTTAGAATCAGTATTCCAGAGCAATAAAGGCTACTGAGTGATTCCCCTTAAGATAGAATAATGCCCATGCCATTTCTGCATGGATTGGCCCTCTTTCCCCACCCCCATCCAACACCACCAGAACCAGGAAAAGTCCCAGGATTAAGAGACTGAGGGGTTTATCTTTGAGTCGGAGTGGATAAATCTCTTACCCAAATCTCTGCTTTAACATTTTCCTAGATGGAGTGACTAGTGGAGGGCAAGGTCATCCTTTTCCTGGGCTCCTAAAAGCTGCATGAAACAAAGTAGGTGAGTTCCCATTAGGCCAGACCACTGGGCATAGTTTTCAGGATAGGCAGGCTATAGTTAGACCCCTCCATTAAATAAAAAGGAGAGAGACAGAGAGACAAAGATAGGGACAAACAGAGAAAGATACAGACAAAGAGAAAAAGAAAGACAGAAAGAGATTGAGCAGGAGAGAGAGAGAGAGAGAGAGAGAGAGAGAGAGAGAGAGAGAGAGAGAGAGAGAGAGAGAGAGAGAGGACGAAGAAGACGAAGATGGAGAAGAAGAAGAAAGAAGACGAAGATGGAGAAGAAGAAGAAAGAAGAAGAAGAAGAAGAAGAAGAAGAAGAAGAAGAAGAAGAAGAAGAAGAAGAAGAAGAAGAAGAAGAAGAAGAAGAAGAAGAAGAAGAAGAAGAAGAAGAAGAAGAAGAAGAAGAAGAAGAAAGAGTAAGAAAGGGAGAGAGGAAAAGAGAGGAAGAAAAAAGAAAAGAGAGAGAGAAGAAAAGAGAGGAAGAGAGAAGAAAAGAGAGGAAGAGAAATAGGAAGAGAGGGAGGAAAAGAGGAAGAGGGAAGAAGAGAAAGAGGAAGAGGGAAGAAGAAAGAGGAAGAGAGAAGAGAAGAGAGAAGAAAAGGGAATTCAATATGGATAAGTAGGGAGGTGAATAAAAAAATTTGAATTAAGAGCAAGACTTGGAAGTGATCACAGAGAGCTAACATAAATGGAACCTGTCTGTCACAAAGAAGAAATACTTTACTATTACAGCTGTCTGACCTATTTAAAACAAATTATTATGGTACATATGACACCCAACAGAGAACAGAAAAGGGGCTTTCATGGGGGGAAATGCTGCTTAAAACCTTGGAAATAATGAAAGGCCTAGTTTCCTATGTTGGCTCTTTTGTAATACCACATGAAATGGGAACTCAGCAGGCCAGAGTGCTGCTGCTGTGTCTAATTAAGGCCCTGAGGTAAAATAGCACTTGAGGGGGCAACAAGCCACTAAAACACAAAACATAACTGGGCTGGCCAGGACCACTGGAGGGTAAGTATCATTGGGTTGTTCTTCATCTTTGGTTTCGGGTTATAAGTTGGGCACCTGCCTTGCAGACCCTGGGCAGTCAGCTTTCCTCTCATGTTAGTCCACTTGTTCAAACAAGAGAAAGCAGGTTTCACAGGTGTTAAACAAAGGGGGCAAGAGGGGCTCAATTTTCATCTGGGGGGAGAGGTTCTATCTTTTTTCATCATGGGTTTTCGTTCAGCCTGACCCAATAAAGTGTCAGGTCCATGAACAGGAACTTTTTCTTCCTTTCTTTTATATTCCTCTCCCCCTTTTCTCCATCCTCAAACTCACCCCTATCCCAGAACCACCTCACACTCAATATGAGTGTCTAAACCAAAATGGTGAGTGAGCAATAGTAAATCCTGGAGACAAGTGGGGTTCTCTTTTTGTCTAAGTTCTCTGCTGGGGTAAAGTCAAGGAATCAAGAAAGAAATGTTCAGCTGGGCACCCTCTGATCTTGTTTTATCATAGGAGGGAGATAGATGTATGAAAAGGCAAACTGGTACCCAGCAGAGGAAAATTTTTAAATAGCTATTGAGTGGGACCCAGATCATAATAAGAACAACTACCATCAGTTAGGTGGTATAAGGGTATAGATAGAGCATGTAATAAACATGGGGCCCCGTGGGCCACGTGCAGGCTACAGTATCCCCAAATGCATCCCAAATCAACTTAAAATCTAGCTCCTATCTCATTTTAATGTGTTGGTATATTAATTTTTAAAATATAGAGACAATCTGTGGTTTTCTTTTCCCTTTTCCCCACTCTTGTTTTCTTTCCTATTTTGGAATTAGTGTCTTCCCTATTTTGTTCATTATTGATGATCCCTCTCCTTCTTCCTTTTCCTCATTCCTCCTCCCTCACTCACTCAAGAAAGTGGGTCTGACAGGGAAGAGAACTGTCCTATCCTTGGCTTCCATCAAAGGAAGTCTTATAGTGTAAGCACATTCCAGTTTCACAAAGAAAAGAAAAATTCTCTTTCAGGGGGCCAGGCTTCCTCTAACCTAGCTTCTGAGCAAATACCCCTCACACCTAATTAATCCTCATGCCTGAGGTGAGCTGCTTGGTTAATTCTGGAAAATGCCTTGTTTCTGATGGCCTGGAGGGGATTAGTCAAGTGGAGGGTCCTCTAAAAGGCTTTTTCCTACCTGGCTGGTCCTAGCTCCCACAGTACAGCAGTACATGCTGTCCTTGCACTTCAGCCATCCCCTTGGCATCTGATCTGGCCCATGCAAAGCATGAATCATTGATTAATCTCTTAAGAGTCACAGTACGCAGGCAGAGAGGCTCAGCCCTCTTGGAAGAAGCCAGGTTGCTGTTTCCAGTAAGTCAGAATCAAGTAATGGATTATAGAGCTGGGAGCTCTATTCTGGACACTTTGAGGGACTCCAAAGAGTCAATCCAGCCCCTGCCTTCAAAGTGCTTACTCTGGAACTGAGAGAACTGACCATCAACTTTTAAAAGAGACTTGTAGAGCTCAGTCAAGTGCAATCCAGACACCGTCCGAATCGAGTTTTAAGGAATATCTATCTAGAAAGTATTTTGTTTGATAAATCTTTTTCCATGTCCTAGATGAAGGCTCAGGGTATATAACTATACTTGATTTAGTTCCTAAAACTAGTATACGAATACTTATTCCTCTACCTGCTAAGATAACAATCTGGATTTTTAAAAATCATTCTTTCTATTTTTTTTGTTTTGTTTTGTTTCTAAACCCTTACCTTCCATCTTGGGATCAATACTAAGTATTAGTTCCAAAGCACCGAGGGACACATAGCTAAGAAGTATCTGAGGTCAGATTTGAATCCAGGACCTCCCATCTCTAGGCCTGGCTCAAAATCCAGTGAGCCACCCAACTGCCCCTCATTCATTCTATTTGTACATAGAAGACTTGCATCTTCTCCTTAAGTTCTCTTCTCTCAACTGTCCTTCCTCAAACATTTACTGCATAAAATACAGTTTGTTATTCTTTTTAAGGGTATAAGATTTTAAGTGCAGGATGCTTCCTCCTCTTCAATTCCTAGCCACCTTTCTTGATAATTCTCATAATATTCATTCCATTGTGATCAAAGTTCCCATAATTTTAGATTTCTTTTCATCATTTCTTCCCTCCTTCTTCTCACCATAGCTCTTTGCAAGTGATACTTACTCTACTATTTTCTTCCACTCCTCTTCCCCCAATTCAATGAGAAAGTAACAGGGATAAACCTTTCCCTCACACCTATGATCATTTTCCAGCCATTGAATGGAGGTCATCTTCCTTCTATCACAGACTATTTGGAATGTGTACTATCTATCTACGCTCAGAGCTAGGACATGGCACCTGGGACTTTGTGCCAGGGAGCCTGGCACCCAGTTGGTATGTTTCCTCCTGTGGAGATGGCTCCTCACCATGAAGCAATTGGTAGCCCAGAGTCTCTCCTTCCAGAGCCTCATATGCTAAGGGGATTTCTCCCCAAGATTCTCCCTTCATCTTCCCTTCACCTTCCCAACTTCCCCAAGTTGTAGGAATTGCTCATTATACTCTGCTTATAGCCACCTCAATGGAAGAAAAAAAATCATTGCAATTATCTATTATCCTACTCATGCCCACCTTTAGTCTCCTTGAGGATTTCAATGTTTGGCTCATATTTTCTCTATCCCTTCTCTACATGTTGGAAAGCCTCCATGGTCTATCCATCTCCATCCTGGCCTCTGTTCTTCACCTTCACCACATCTTAAATGCCATTCCCTCTCCTGGGATCACAGCTGAATGGGACCTCAGGAGTCACTTACTCCAACCCCTCATCCCCTTATAAGGCAGCACCCAGTCTAGAGTCAGGAAGGTTCATCTTCCTGAGTTCAAATCCAGCCTCAGACACTTACTGGGTGACTCTGGACAAGTCATTGAACCATGTTTCCTCATCTATAAAATGAGTTGGAGAAGGAAATAGCAAACCATTCCAGTATCTTTGCCAAGAAAATCCTAAATGGAGTCCTAAATCCTATATGGAGAATAGGGCACAACTGAAAAAAATGACTAGGCAGCCTTATCTTACATATAAAAAATCCCACAAAGGTTAAGTGACTTTCTTAAAATGAAACATCAGGGGCTTGAACGAGGTGGCACAGTGGATAGAATGCTGGGCCTGGAGTTGGGAAGACCTGGGTTCAAAGCTGTCCTCAGAGGCTTCCTGGCTGTGTGACCCTAGGCAAGTCACTTAATCTCATTGACCTGGACTATGCCCTTCTGTCTTAGAGTTGTTACTAAGACAGAATATTAGGATTTTTTAAATTGAACATCAGAGATGGTATTTGAACAGAGGTCTTTCCCCCCTGCTTCTCTGCCAGCTAATTTTTTTCCTTTCTTCAAGGCCTTCTAAAAAGACCCAAATTCTCCAGGCAGCATCGACTGACCAGTCTCACCAAGTTAAGTTTTTCCTTATTTTGATTTCCACAATATTAATACTGAGTTCCTTGAGAACAAAGATTTGTTTTTTACTTTCTTTGCATCTCTAGCACTTAGCACAGTGCCTGGCAAATAGATTAACATAGTATCTACCCTGCACTATCTCCCCCTTACTTTTATATCACCGGAGAATTGATTTCTTAAAGAGAAGGGACCTCATCCTATACTTTGTATTTCAATCAACACCTGACACATTGCTAGTTAAATAGTGAGTGTTTAATAAATGCTTGTTGCTTTCAATGCATTCATTTTTATTATGATTGTAATCAACAAATACATCAATATAAAAAGAACAAAAAAGAGGATTATATGTGAAACTACAAACTTCTGTTATGTACAGTTTGTTTGGGGGAGGAGGTGTGTTGTAAGTCACACAAAGAAGTAACAAAATCAGTGCACTGATTTTAATAAAATTCCATCATAAAGAAAGAATTTAGATCTCCTGCATAGTTCATTATGATGGAATTTGGCATGTGGCGCATACACAAGTATGAAAGTGCCAAGTAGGAGAATGAGCCCAGGCAGGTAGTCAATCAGGGAGGACCTCCTTCCCCTGAATAAAGTAAGCTTCTGTCCATATGCATCAGCAGCAAAGAGGTGGAGTAGAGAAGATACAGAAAAGATAAATAGCCCTCATGTGGGAAAAAGACTAGATTGGTTCTGCTGCCAGGAGGCAGAATTAGGGGAGACAATGGAGAGAAGTCGGGGATCTAGTCTTTTTTCTAAAAAATCTTACATTCTATCCTAGTACCAACTCTAAGATAGAAGGGCAAGGGCTAAACCACAAGGTTAAGTGACTTGCCCAGGGTCACACAGCTAGGAAGTGTCTAAGGTCACCTTTGAACCCAGGAATTCCAGTTGAGATTTAATCTCACTGTTAGGCAATGAAAGTGCTCCAAAAGTAGAATGGTTGGTCTCAAGAGGTCAGAGATTTGCCATCTTTGTGATTTTTCAACCAGAGGGTAGTTTTCAAATGTGAACTGAATTGAGATGAATTTATTTTAATTAGATTGAATCAAATCATGTGACCATTGAATAGGGAGGTTATAATGGATATCCTTTTTCAGGTATAATGATGGTCCCTGAGTGGATCCTTTCAGTTCTGATTCTATGATTCTGTAATGATCCAAATGTAGAAAATAGCAAAGCCAAGACCCACAAGGAGAAATGAGCAAATTATATGTGAGGAATAAGAAGCTCCTGACTTAGCTCAGTGGAGGGGGTATATGGGAGATATGAGAAATCGAGTAGGTGTAGAGATAGGGGGATTGGAAAGCCCAAACCAGTACCCGCCTCAAGGCCTCCTGAAAGTCAGACTTTAGTTTTTGGGGTTTTTTATTAAACATTTTAAGAAAATAAGAAACAGAAGGAACACTGAGGGAAAGAAACAAGCCACAGAAATTCATCCTTGGCTCCTCACATACCACTGAGCCCCAAACCACCATCTTAAAAGTCGGTTTTTGTTTTGTATTTTTATTTTTATTTTCCCAAAGGACAGACACAAAGACAGAAAGGCATCTTATTTTCTCTAAGTACTGACACTTTGAGTGGGCTTGCTGGCTCCATCGTTGCATCTGAGGATTGAGAACATTAGCCAGCAGCCAGCTCTGGTACAGTCTGTCCCTGCCCAAATCCACAGCAGTAATTAGCTTTGTTTATTAGTTCCAAGTAAATAATCTCCTTGTCACAGCTGGGATCCTTTATCAGCACTCCGGACACACTGGAGTTTGTAAGACTCAACATTATTCTTCAGGCCCCCTGCAGGACATTTGGATAAGCTAATAAGCAGGACCCAGAGGTCTGAATAAGTTCAGGAGTTGTCTAAGAAATACCTAACATCCTCTGGGGAGGAGCAAAGGCCGAGCAGGTGGAATAAGGAGGTCAGAAGTCATGAGGAAGAAGAAGGGGATGTGATTTGGAAATAATAAATCTTAGAATGTATACTACCACAATAATAAATAATAATAAACCTTAGAATGTACACTACCACAATTTTAATGAGAAGCTAAAAGGAGTCTCTATCATCATAGTCTCCCTTATTTTTTCCTCTTACCTGGTTCACCCTATCCAGAAGTATATAGTATATTTCAAAAGTAGGGAAACAGATATAAAAGAAGGAATCTGGAATTTCTCTGCTTAGTTTAGTTTGTTTTTGTTTTATAAGTTGCACTTCTGGATCATCCACAAGACCCAGAGCTAGTAAGTGGATCTGAAAAAGTCAGAAATAATCACTGCATCAGTAAGTGCCACCCATTAAGGAGAGGACCTTTTCTCAGCACCTCTTTCTATACTCCTCCCAAAACAGTCCAGGGATGGACTGCATAACCCACAATGCCCTGGTAATACCAAGCCAGAAAGGGTATACAACCACTCACTGATCATTTCCAATACAGCTTAGCCAAAAAGTATAATAATAAGCACATGAGAAGAGATAATAACTCTATAAAAATTGCAATGAGACTAAAAAGAAAAAAATGGATTTTCCACAATAACTATGAATACTTGGGGAAAATGAAAGAAAAGATTTTAAAAATGAAATAAAATGTCTGCAGAAAACAATCAAATAAGTAGCTTAGAAGAGAGTAATAAAATGGATCCAGGTAACAGACTCTGAAAACAGAATAAACTAGACCAAGAAGAAATTAATGACTTCATGAGATTATCAGAAATATTAGAACAAAGTTAAATGAGTTATAAAACATAAACTCTGATATCAAGAACATCTGACCTGGAAAAATGGGAAATATTTATGAGTCATTGGGTTTCCTGAAAACCATGATTCTTCAAAAGACCTAGAAAATATTTCAAAAAATCAAAAGTGAAATTTGCCTATATCTGATGGAACCAAAAGACAAAATGAAGATTAAAAGAATCCATCGATCATCTTCTGAAAGAGTCCCCAAAAGGAAAAGTTCCAAGAAATGTCAGAACCAATATAAGAGCTCCCATATCAAAGAAAAAATTAATGCAATTATATAGAGAGAAACAATTCAGAAACCAAGGAACAAAAGTCAAGATCAGACAAGACCCGACAGCTTCTACTATAAACAGATTTGGGATCACAATATTCCAAAACACAAAAAGATATAAGCTTACATGCAACAATAAAACTTAACTTGAAAAGTTCACTATAGTCCTATAGGCAGTAGAGTAAAATAGAGAACATTTAGAACTTAAATTGAATAAAGAACTTTTAGTCATTTCTGATGGAAAGACTAGAATTGAGTAGGAACTTGGATATACAAATTTAATATCCCATAGGGAACTAGAAAGGAAAAAAAACTTGGAGCAATTAGAAGGAACTATATAAATAATATTCCAATATGGGAGAAGAAACAAATGTCCTTTCAGAAACTCAAGGTCTTCAAAGGGGATTAAATTAGAAATATAAGGTCCTGTGAGTAGATATACTCTATTCTATGGGTTTCAAGAGGGCAAAGATAAGGAAAGGCAAAAATAAGATTACACTAGTGTAGAAATAAGAAGGGGAGTTTAGAACTTATTATTTCTTACATTGAGATGCTTGAGAAGAATAGACAAGCATTATGGAAGCGATGGGAGGAGTGGAAATAAGATGAATATCACTCTCATCTGAAATGGGCAAAGGAGGGTTGCACATAAAAACAATTTGGTGTAGAAATATGTCAAATTCAACTCAAGAAGTTAAGAAGGAATGGTTGAGAGGGAGGTTAATATTAGGAATAGAATAACCAAAAAGAAAACAAACTTCCTAATCCTGAAGAGAGACTGAAAAAGAGGAAAAAGAAGAACTGATATGGAAAGACCTGACCATCAGTTGGGGAATAGCTGAACAAATGATGGTATATGAATGTAATAAAATATTATTAAAATATTAAGGCCTTAAATGGAAAGGCTCTCCAGGCATTCCACATAGTGCTGACCAGCATATGGGAAGAGGAAGACATGCCCCCAGAACTCAGAGATGCCTCCATCATAGCCCTATACAAGAACAAAGGCTCATGAGCAGCCTGTGACAACTACAGAGGCATCTCACTACTCTCCACTGTTGGAAAGATCCTCGCCTGTGTTATACTCAACAGACTCCTGTCATCTGTTTCAGAGCAGAACCTGCCTGAATCACAATGTGGCTTCCGACCAGATCGCAGCACCATCGACATGGTTTTCATAGTGAGGCAAATGCCCGAAAAATGCCTTGAGCAGAACCTAAGTCTCTACATTGTCTTCATAGACCTGACAAAGGCGCTTGACACAGTGAACAGGGACGCATTGTGGGTGATCCTCAGCAAGCTCGGTTGCCCAGCAAAATTCGTCAAACTGATCCAACTCTTTCATGTCGACATGACAGGGGAAGTCCTATCTGGTGGAGAGACTTCCGATTGCTTCAACATCTCCAATGGTGTGAAACAAGACTGTGTCCTCGCTCCGGTACTATTCAACCTATTTTTCACCCAAGTATTACGACATGCTGTGATGGATCTAAATCTGGACGTCTACATCAAATACCAACTGGATGGCTCACTATTCGACCTTCGCCGCCTGACTGCAAAAACAAAGACAACAGAGAGACTCATCCTGGAAGCTCTCTTTGCAGATGACTGTGCTCTCATGGCCCACCAAGAAAATCATCTCCAAACCATTGTGGACAGGTTCTCCACCACAACAAAACTGTTCGGCCTGACAATCAGCCTCAGCAAAACAGAGGTGCTGTTCCAACCTGCCCCAGGGAGGCCAACTAACCAGCTGTGCATTACAATCGATGGCATGCAGCTTTCTAACGTCAACACTTTCAAGTACCTGGGCAGCACCATCGCCAACGACGGGTCCCTAGACCATGCGATTAATGCCAGGATCCAAAAGGCCAGCCAGGCACTCGGGCGGCTGCGCTGCAAAGTCCTCCAACACAGAGGTGTAAGCACTGCGACGAAGCTCAAAGTGTATAACGCAGTGGTCCTCAGCTCGCTCCTGTACGGGTGTGAGACATGGACACTGTACCAGAAGCACATGAAACAGCTGGAGCAATTCCACCAACGCTCCCTCCAGTCAATCATGAGGATCCGATGGCAGGACCGAATCACCAACCAGGAAGTCCTCGACAAAGTCAACTCCACCACCATCGAAGTCCTGGTCCTCCAAACCCAGCTACGATGGTCTGGACACGTCATCCGCATGGACCCACAGCGAATACCAAGACAGGTATTCTATGGTGAACTGTCAGCTGGACTCAGGAAACAAGGCCGACCAAAGAAAAGATTCAAGGATCAGCTAAAGTCCAACTTGAAGTGGGCTGGCATGACACCAAAGCAACTAGAACTCGCTGCCTCTGACAGAAGCAGCTGCGAACCCACATTAGCCATGCCGCCACCTTTGAAGATGAGCGACTTCGACATCTTGCCGCTGCGCGTGAATGCCGACACCAGGCCACAACCACACCTCCCGTAACAACTAGCGTCCCAGGCCCCATGTGCCCCAAACTCTGCGCCTCAGCCTTTGGACTCCAAAGTCACATGAGGGTACACCATAGATGAAACTGCACAAAGACAATAGTTATTCTCGATCACGGAGAGAGTACCACTATACTATACTAAAATATTATTGCACCATAAGAAATTATAAAATAGATGATTTCAGAGAATATGGGGTAGTATGAATTGATGAACAATGAATTAAGTGAGCAAATGCTAGACTCCAATCAAAGCAACAACTATGTCTCCAGAGGAACTCCAATGAGGCATGTCAACCTACCGCCTGACAAAAGAGATGCTTACTCAAGCTATAGAAAGAGACGTATTTTTCAACATGGTCACTACGTGATTTATTTTACTTGGCTCTGCTTAGTTGTCATAAAGTTGTTTCATCTGTTCTTTCCTTTCTCTAAGTTTTAATGGGATGCCAAGGTGCATAGCAATAGTAATGTCAAAAAAAAGCCACTGAAACATTCTTTGTAATGAACAAAAGAGAATAGAAGGAAATACAGACAGAAAGGGAAATTTTTAAAGTTTGGAGATTAATGTATCCTTCTTTTAGAAAGCAAGTGGTCACAATTGGAGATTCATGGATTCATATGCAATCCTCCTTTGGGGCTCTGCTGGGCATTTGGAAATGCTCTTTTTTGCTGGTAAAATCCAGAATAAAAAAAAATTTTAAGAAGCATTTGAACTAGAATATATCAATAATAATAACTCCCAGTACAGCCTTGAGCATCACAATAAGCTTTCTTTAGAGAAGCCCTGTGAGGATAGGTAGATGGAATATCTTTATCTCTGCCTTCATATTATGATTCAAAGAAGCCATGAATTATACAAAGACACACAGTTAATAAATAGCACTTGAACCTAGTTCTGCTGCAATATCATCAGTATCATAAGCATCACCTCCACATGTATGCTTTATATATACTTTTTGACTTGACCACAGATATTATTATGCCCATTTTACAGATAAAGAAACTAAGGCTCACAGGGGTTAGATGGCTTGCCCATAGTCAATCATACAGCCAATAAACTATGTTTTCAGGGGAGATTTTATAAGAATTAAGAATCACAGAATTTCAGAAATGGTTGGGACTTCAGCAATCATCTAATCTGATTTATATTTGAAAAAAAAATGTATATCCTATTTATTACAAGCTTGAAGAACTCCAGTGAGAAGGAATCTATTACTACCCAAAACCATTCCTTCCACTTGTGGATAACCAGAATTGTTAAGAAGCTTTTCCTGTTCTAGCTGCCTCTTTATGGTTTCTACCCATTGCCCCTAAAGCTTCCATCAGGTGCCAAACACAACCAATTAAATCTCCTTTCTACAGGACAGCTATTTAAATACTGGAAAATCGCTATCCTGTCTTTCCCTAGCCCTTAGGCCACCCCACCCCCAAATCTTGCCTTCTCTAGTTACCTAAACTAATCCTCATGGTGTGAACTCAAGGCCTTCTGTTACTCTAATTGTCTTGATGTTTTCCCATTTGTCAATGTCTTTCCTAATCTGAGGCTGCCAAAACCAAGCTGGATGCTCAGATGGGGGCTCACCAGGCCAGAGAAGAGCAATGCCTTGACTCCATGACTCCTGGAAGCTTTGTCTCTCTTAATGCAGACCATGAGCACATTAACTTTTCCTTTTTGCTTCCAATTCTAAAGTGAAGATCTGAATTCGTCCCAGTGAATTGGGTCCACTGAAATCAGCCCTCTGGTCATTCAAACCTCAGCAACTCTTGTTTCTCTTTGATGCAAGGTTTGGGGCCTGAATTACCTCTATAACTGACTTGATTTGGGCCACTTTAGATAACCAAAGACCCGAAGGATGAAGTTTTCTAAAATCTACAAGAGAAAAGATTTTCCCAGTAGCAGAGAAAAGGTTCTGGGAACGATTAGAAAGAGATCCAAGCAGAGCTTGGGGTATGGAATCCAAGGCAAATAGAAAATATACTTTCATGTCTTTCTTGAGATTTCGCTATATTTATTTTGTTTTAATCAGCCCACTCTCTGAGGAGCACTTAGGCAGTTCTCATGGTCTAAGCTGAGAACATGGACTGCGGCCAGTCGAGTCCTGAGATGGGTTAAAGAGGAGGCATGGGGAGAGGAGTTCATGCTTGCTGTCTTGGTGCTGATGGCCTGTAGGAGTCTACCCTGTGCATTCTAAGTTGCTTTTCCATGGGAATGGGTTACCTCCTCTTGCCTGATGCCCTTTGTAATATAGAACACACATTTCCAAGCTAGCTTTCTAGTGTAGGACTGAAGCACGTGGCCACAAAATAATAATAATTGACATTTTTACAGCCTTTTAAAGTTTGCAAAGTGATTTACATACATTACCTCATTTGATTTTCCAAAAATTCTGGCTGGAAGCAGGTACTACCTTGTATTCCCAGTGGTTTAGCACAGTGTTGGGTATGTAGTGAGCACTTCGAATATACTAGGCTTGACTTGACTAAAGACATTATTATCCTCATTTTACAAGTGGGGAAACTGAGGCTCACAGAGGTTAAATGCCTTGCCCATTGCCTCACAACAAATAAGTTCCAGGAGGAGTATAATAGTAAAAGTACTGATTCTATAGTCAGAGGATGTGGGTTCAAATCCCATCTCTGGTGGTTAATACCTGTGTGTTCTTACACATTCATTTAATTTCCCTGGATCTCAGTTTCCTAAATTATAAAATGAGAAGATTGAACTACATAGTGTGTGGTCCAGCTCTGGATCTATTATTCTGTGTTTCAAGGAAGAATTAGAACCCATGTCTTCCTAACTCCAAATCCAGCACTATCCACTTTTTTTCCATAGGAGTAATAACTCACATTTTTAGCACTTAAAGGTTTCCAATGTGGTCTCCTCACAACAGCCTTGTAAAGTTGATGGTATAACTCTTTGAATCTTCATTTAACAAATGTGGATCATAGAGGCCAAATGATTTTTCCAAAGTTGTAAAGCTAGTAGGGGACAGAACTAGAATCCAAACCAGTATCTCCCAGCTTTCCACAACACGCCATGCATACAAAGCTGACCTGCTAGAACAGGATCAAACCTATCTAGTCATTGTAAACTAGCTTTGGGGCATGTCCAGATCACCTACAGTAGAGGCACCATGTGGGGGACAACAGGGACATGCTTCTGGGAGAAAAAATCCTGTGTTCCCTCCAACCACGTAAATGGGAGCAGCCTCTTTCCATCAGACCACCTAGTGCAACAGATTGTATCTTTAAAACCACCAGTCTGGAACCATTTTGCTTTCTTTCTGGTGGCATCCATCAGATAAAGGTTCCTGCAGCATGGGTACCATGCACTGAGCTGTGAATGTGGAAATGATAGGATTGGGGATTCATCACTTAGACCCCATAGCCTGAGAAATGAGTTTGGAGTTTGGTCTGTTCTGTTCATTCTTTTCAGTTCTGGGAGCAGGTGGTGAAGCCTCAACCTACTTAAGCTTGAGTTTGAGCCCTGGTTACCTTGGAGCCAAAATTCCAGGTTGATTGTTACTGCCAACCCAGCAGGGCCACTCTGAAAAGCCAGGAAGACTTTGGATTTCAAACTTTGTGGGACATTTCAGACAGGAACTGAGCTAAAAGTGAATCTAATCTTCCTTCTCTACCTCTAGATTATGGTGGTGTTAGTGGGGATGATGTCCCCCAGGTGATGGGGGCCATAGTGTTAGCATCTCTGTTCTTGCTTTACCTTTGTAGTAAACACTTCTTTGTAAAAGTTAACAATGGTTAAGTAGTTAAACATAAAAGGGAGAGGTTGAGGGGACCCCTAGAGCTAGAGAAATACAATCATTTGAGGTTTGTGCCAATGGCAGATACTAGATCTTGCCAAGCCTCCCAAAGGGTACCAGAGAATGCTGGGGAAGGGGAAATGGATCATGCCTAACCTTCAGGCACTTGGGGCCAGAGTCATCACTGAATCTAAGAACTGAAAGACATCTAAATGGCCATATGGTTGTAAAAATGGAGATTTGAACCCCATATTTCAATCCCCAGAAGTATTAAAAAAAAAGCACATGTCACCAGTATTAAGATTTTCTTTAACTTTTTGATTTAGCAGTAATATAAGTTTAAAATACATTTGCTATAATGTCAATGCATGCCCCAAAAGCTTGAGACGTAAAAATGATGCCACTAATTGTTTAAAAAAAATTATGGGACTTTGCTTAATGAGTCTGTCTGATTCCAGGACAAGATATTCAAAAGAGCCATTACACAGGGTGAAAGAAACCAATCCAGGAAGGATTGATGCACTTCTAAGCCAATACAAAGGACTTGAACCTAGTGTGAAGACTCAAGGTTGTGATGCTTAACATACATTAAGATGTAGGCCTTCCTTGTATCCACACTCTGAAAATACAGACAAGTATCCCAAACTTGGCTCCTAACCTGGCTCCTATAATTTAGTCCCTTTTCTGTCTTTCATAGTGTGGCAAACTTTCTGTAGTCCTGGTGACTGACTGGGTAAATGCTTACTTGCTTATATGATTTTAATTGGGCCCTGATTCTAGGACCTTTTATAGATTTATTTTTCCTTTTCTTGGAATTTTTACACATAAGACTTTGATAGTCTATATTTTCATCCAGAAATTATCTTTTTTAATTGGGATTTTTTCTGATGTCTTTTTAATTTCTCTTGCCAATTGATTCATATGCCTCATAACTCAGCCATGCATCCCTAAGTGATCCCCGTGTTTTTTCAATCACCCTCTTCAAGGGGGGAATGTAAAAATATTATTTTTTTAAATTGCAAAGTTTAAATTCCTTTTGAGAAGAATTTTAGGTTAAGAAACATGCTACCTCTCAGAATCCAGAAACTGAACTGTTTGGAGAAGACACCATGAAGATGCCTACAGACCACAAGCTGCATGAGAAGATCAAAAATGAACTTTGGGTGTGGTTGATTGAACATTTATTTGTATGTATACTTTCATTCCAAAGGGGACTGCCCCCTATCTGGTTTTTTGTCAATGTGTTTAGCAATTATTGGTTTTATTTTTTTCATCTTATCCTCAAATTATTGTAATCTTTTAGTTGATTATGCTTTCATGATCCTTTTGGGGAAACTGATTTCCCAATAACGATCAAACAGGGGAATGCAAAAATGGAGATTTGAACCCCAGACTTCAATCCCCAGAAGTCCTTGGCACTTCCCAGAAAGCCCTATAAATTCACCTGAGTCCTCACCTGAGTGTGAGATCAGCATTTGTATTTAAATTGACTGTACTGCCTACTTGGTCTCTCGGCTTCCGCTTCTAAGCCCACGTGTCTCTCAAGATATAGAGTAAGTGGCTATGAATGGGCTATTCAGCCCTAGACATGTGCTCTTCTTATTTTGTATTTTCTTATTTCCTTGATTTCTAATGATCTTTAATAAACCTCTAAAAATATAATACTTTTAGTAGAGAAACTGATTTAACTGTTACATGGTCTAACCTGTACCTGGTCAAAAGTCCTCAGCTCTTCAATATTGCCTACAAGTAGACAGAAGAGCTCCAGCCCAGAGGAGAATGTTATCTCACATTGCATTATGTGACTCTAATTATTAGAGTGCTAGGCTACGTCTAATCAAGCAAGTCGCCCTCCTGTACAAAGGACTTCAACTCACTCTTATCTGCTTGAGAAATATGTCAGTCAGCCATCCTAGTCTTAATTTGTGCAAAGAGCTCTGGGACTGACTATCCTTAGGTGTAGTTTTATTATTTTTCTAAGACTTTTATTACTCATTCTGTAAAGATTAAAATTTAGGGGAGACTGAGGCTGGTAGAAATTAGTTTCTCTCTGCAAGAAGTATTATAATTTTTAGAGGTTTATTAGAGATTAAGGATTAAAGAAAATACAGGATAAGAAAACATGTGCCTAGGCCAGAGGCCTAGACAAAATCACCTTACATCATGGAAGAGAAGCCTCTGCTCCAAAACAGAAGTCCAAAAGAGACACAAAAACCTTTGCAATCAGGTTAAATCCTTTCTCGATCTCGGCCCACCTCAGAATTCCCGTGAGATTACAAAGCATTTTGGGGAAGTGGAGCAAGGGCTTGTGGGGATTGAAGTCCAGAGTTCAAATCTCAATTTTACAATTCCAAATCTGTAGTGCTTACCATGATGACACAGATAGATTTCAAAGGTCTCATAAATTTAGATGTGAAAAATTTGCATCTTTATTTGCACAAATCTTGAACTGAAAATTTTCATTCCTCTAATTGTTTAAAAACATTCTTCTGAAAAGGGGGATATAGGCTTCACCAGACTGCCAGAGGGGTTCATAACACAAAAGGGGTCAAGAACCTCTGTTCTAAGTAAAAGGAGCCTTGTGATGCTTTAGCTAAGTCCAAGTTTTCTGACCTTCATACCCTTGATTAACTCTTTTCCCAGAATTTCATCTACTGGAATGAGAGGGAAACCAGATTAAGTTTGATTTATGATGGAGTGGAAAAAACCTTGGATGAAGAAATCTGTGATACTTCCATGGCACTCAGAGCATCTCCTAAATAGGCCTCAGTTGTCCTTCTTATAGCCTGGGTGGGAAATGAGAATGAAGGAAGACAGAGACAGAGGAGGGAAAGGACTGGTTCAAACTCACAAGGCCAGCCAGGAATAGGGCAAAATCTAAATCCCCAAAACGGCTTTGCTCAATCTCACTGACATTATGGAGGACCCATGTCTAAGAAGAGTCTAGAACTAGGACCAAGTTCTAGTTCCCTACTACTATCTATGTGACCACATGGTAACTCTTATGGCTCTCTAAACATCAACAGTGTCCTCATCTGTAAAATGGAAATAAAACTTGCACGGTCTTCCTCCTGAGATGGGTTGTGGGGAGGAAAGAGCATTGTAAACAATAAATAAAGTATTATGTGAACAAGAGTTTTCCTTATCCTTGTCACTATTCTGGCATGCTTTGGGCTGAAGGGAGTTTGGGCCACTGCTTTCCTATAGAGTGCCCAAGATAAGAAGAGTTACCATTTCCATGACACCCTAAGATTTATGGAGGACTTGACATTCCTTATCACATTTGATCCTTGCAGCTCAAAGGTCAGAATATTGACAGTGAGAAATAGCTCACATTTCTCTAGCACCTTAAGGGCAACAAAGCATTTTGTTTAAAGCTAACCTATGAGTACCTTGCAGGGGAATTTTCTTTTAATCAGCCTTTTCATTGATTTCATTGATGAAGGGCGTTCCCAATGAGCGACCCCTCCCCTCACTCTGGAAATTGGGATCAAAAGATCTCAGATTTAGACTGGGGATTCTTAGCCATTTTTTGCATCATGGATCCCTTAGGCAATCTGGTGAAGCCTATTTATTACTTCTTCTCAGAATGATATTTCAAAATACATAGAAGACTATACATCAGAGGCAACACTCAAACCCATGTCATTTTCACCAGGTCTTCCTCCATTACACTGCATTGCCTTTCTATATTGCCCTCACTTTACAGATAAATAAATGGAGTCTCAAAAAGTGAAGGGGTAATGGCTAGACCAAGGAAGTACATGTAGTAAGTGTCAACACTGAGATTCAAATTCAGGTGTCCCAATGACAAGTCCAGGGTTCTTCCCCTTCTACCTTGTTGCTCTGTGTCCGCAATACCTAACCTGGGCCATTAGTTGGGTTATAAATATAGAAATATATCATTTTATAATAATATCTTATAGATAATAATATATCTTTAATATATTAATATAATAAATATATTATATTGTTTATCCTCCATTACATATAATGTATTGATAGAAATTATATATTATATATCATATAATAATATATAAAGATATAAAATAGATTATCCTCAGTTACATAGGTGATGATACACTTTATTGAACATGGAGAAGAATATGGGGTATAGCCATATAACATAAAGCATCTATAGGGGAAAAAATCAAATATAAAGTTGATCATAATGATAATTGGTTCCATGTAGATAAAACTCTGGAATAGTTACTGAACTTTTCCCCCTTCATAAAACTGTAAAGAAGTCACAGGGACTTTGAAACTACCTAAAGACCTTTGAGTGTTTTTCTGTCTCTAATGTTGGCTCAAACTGCTGACATTAAATAAGTTTCTTGACTTCTCTGGTCTTTAATCTCTTCATGTATCAAATGGGAGAGGAGGGCAAGAGGTAGACTAAATGGCCCACCTTCTATAATTCCTCAATGGCACTCAAAGTATTTCCTAAATAGATCCCATTTTCCCTTCTAACACGGGGGAAAATATGAGCAGGAACGACAAGGGACAGAGGGAACAAGGGGATAAGTGACTGGTTCAAGCTCACACAACAGATCAGGAATAGAGAGTACAAGATTCTAATCCAGGTGTCCTTCCTCCTCAAGCCTGCCAAGCCCATCCCCAATGACATTGAGAAGGACCCATTCCTAAGGGGAGTCTAGCCACTTAAGAGGTGAAACAGAAGGTCAATTCTGAGCAAAACTATGACCTGGACCCCTCCCACAATTCCTCCTGATGTCCTCCTCTCTCCCTGAGTGGTGACTTGGGACTACTTACTTTAATACCTCACCCACAACTCTTTCCACATGCTACAAAATTGTCTTTCCCTCGCCGTTCTCAAAACACTCATCTTTGGTGCTTCCTTTTCTCTCAAGACCCTGCTCTCAGATAGCTCTAGAGCTGAAAAGCAGCTGACAAACTGATTTACACTGTGGTGTTTATGATTAAGAATGGTTGTATGTTGGGCAGCCAGGTGGAATCGTGGACAGAATGTAGAGCCTAAAGTCAACACGACTCACCTTCCTGAATATAAATCTGGTCTCAGACATTTACTAAGTGTGTGACCCTGGACAAGTCACTTGACTTGTTTACCTCCATTTCCTCATCTGTAAAATGAACTAGAGAAGGAAATGGCGAACCACTCCAGTATCTCTGCCAAGAAAATTCCAAGTGGGTCCATGAAGAGTTAGACAAGACTGATATGACTGAAAGCAACAACAATATAGTAGAAAAATAGAATAGGAAAATTTGGGTTCCAGTCCCAGTTCTCCTACTAAATACCTTTGTGACTGGTTAGGTCACTTGTGAATGTGATGTGGGTTATAACTCTTCTAGGGATGGTAAGGTTGAACGAGTCAGACACCACTGGGTGACTGAAAAACAACTGCCATCATGACTTTCTTCTCTAGCCACTCCAGCAATAAATGGTCTTTCCTAAAGTAGCTAGCTGGTACCACTTGCATGGCACACGTTGCCTTCTACCCTGTATTTTAGTTCTTTGTGTAATGTCAACTTGGTACCAAGTCCCACTCCAAGGCCTCTTCATCTCCCAGACTCTTCCCTTGGGACCCCATTCTCTTGACTGGCAAATACCTCATATGGCCCACTATCCGAGACCAATGTAAATCCATCCATCTCCTCCCTAGCTTCTTGGCTGTCTCTCCCAAGTCCCCTCACCTGCTTTCCATTTTGCAAACCATTATCAAATCAATCCTACCTTGCTCATGAAAAAAGCATATTAAAACCCACTTTGCTATGGTTCTACTCAGCAGCCTAGAAAACTGGAAAACCAAAGCACTTGCTCTTGGCTCCCACTGCCCTATATGTGTCATCTCCCCTTAGGAGAATGTAAGCTCCTCGAGGTCAGTATTTGTTTTGTTTTCATCCCCACTGCTTGGCACATGTTAAATGCTTAAGAAATGCACATAGTAAATGCTTAATAAATACTTTTATTTATTCAAGGTGGAGAAGACCTAAAAGCAAAACATAATTTCAGATGAATCCCATTAAAATAGAAAGGACTTTTAGTTGTAGGGCTTGCAATACACTGGATCCATAGAATTATAGATTTGGAACTGGAAGAGACATTGAATGACATCTAGTACAAGCCACTTATTTTATAGAGGAGAAAACTAAGGACCTGAGAAATTAAATGACTTACCCAAAGTGACACAGATAGTAAACATCAGTCAGGATTAAAACTCAGGATCTCTGTCTCCAGAGCTAAGAATCTTTCCACTGCCTCTTTCTTTATTTGCTCAGCGACAAACTAATAAGAATGGGTGGTAGGAAATGAAGAGGGGACAGAAATAGAAAAACAGGAGTAGGGGGGATGGAATAAGCATTTATTAAGCAACTACTATGTACCAAGCACTGCTTACATTTTATAAATATTGTCTCATTTGAATCTCACAACAGTCTGAGAGATACATACTATTATTTTACATTTAAGGAAACTAAAACAAGACATGCCCAGGGTCACACAGCTAATAAAGTGTTTCTAAGGCCAGTTTCAAACTGAAGTCTTTCTAATTCAGGGTCCAGAGTTCGATTCATTGTGCCACCTACTACCTAGAGGGGGCAATTGCTTATAGTTCAAATGTGCTACAAAGGAAAAGGGAATGAGGGCCAGAGCTGGAATCAGAAGACCCAGATTCAAATTCTGGCTATAGTAGATATGTGACAATGGATGGTTTGCATCCCCTCTTTGGGTGGGCTCAGCTTTCTCATTAATAAAATGAGAAGTTTGGACCATATAATTGCTAAGGACCCTACCAGCTCTAAAGCTAGGACCCTTTGATCATCAATGTGCATTTTATATCCTCTTTATTATATTATAAGCTTCTATAGGGTAGGAACTGTGTCTTATACAGCTTTGTATTCTCCACATTATTGGCCATCATTTCTTACACAGAGTAGAGCCTAAGTAACTATTGGGAGGGAGGAAGGGAGGAAAAAGAGAGGAAAGAAATCTTCTATTGATCTAAAAGTCTTACAAAGCTGGTCTTGGTGACACATTCCACCACTTTCTTCTATCCAATTGGGTCATCCATAGGTCACAAACCAACAGGCAATAGCCCTGCACTGAAATAATAATCATCCCACCCAGCTGCCAGTGACAGAAGAACAAAGCTGCCAGTAGATGATTATTCAAGAACAAAACCAACCGTTTACTTCAGGAGGTTTGAGGCATTAGAGAAATCTCAGCGCTATTATCTCCCTAGGACACATGTTTCATTACCCGCTGGCTTTCACTAGCTGTGCCTCCTTCTGTCTTCAAATCTTCCAAGTGGAACTGTTGTTCTTACTAGAGTGGGTCAAAAAAAGAAAGAGAGAGAAAATTCTGTTGATAAAATGACCTGAAGAAGTCTGACGTCTTTGCTTCTCAAAGCAGAGGCAACGGTGATGTCCTCCACTAGGTCAGTGTCAGTTCTAAAAAGGCCAAGCAAAGCACCCTATGAGAGAAGAGATGGGAAAAGCAAACAGAGATCTGCCATCTTGTCATTGAAATAGGGATGGCTACCAGCTTCCTTGCCTTCAAGAGGCTGTTATGCAAACACAGAACAGAATACACAGAATTTTAAGTGTTTAAGCCCCAGTTCTATAACAACAGTACTTTTTTAAAAATTCTTTAATGAATTGGAGGAATTCCATGTAAACTGGAACGACCTCCAGGAATTGATGCAGAGTGAGAGGAGCAGAACCAGGAGAACATTGTACACAGAGATGGATACACTGTGGCACAATTGAATGTAATAAACTTCTCTACTAGCAGCAGTGCAATGATCCAGAACAATTCGGAGGGATTGATGAGGAAGAACACTATCCACATCCAGAGGAAAAACTGTGGGAGTAAAAACACAGAAGAAAAGCAACTGCTTGATTACATGGGTCAAAGGGATATGATTGGGGATGTAGACTCACCAATCATATCCCTAGTATCATATCACCCTAGTGCAATTATCAATAATATAGAAATAGGTCTGGATCAATAACACATGTAAAACCCAGTGGAACTGCTTGTTGTCTATGGAAGGGACTTTGGGGAAGGGAGGGAAAGAACATGAATCATGGAACCATGGAAAAATATTCTAAATTAATTAATTAAATAAAAATTTCCAAATTAAAAAAACTAAAATAAATTTTAAAAATAAAAATAAATCTTACTCTCTATCTTAGAATCAATATTAAGTATTGATTCTAAGGCAGAAGAGTAGTAAGGGCTAGGCAATGAGGGTTAAGTGACTTGACCATGGGCACACAGCTAGGTAGCATTAATGTATTATTTCTTCCTTTTTAACCCTTATTTTCTGTCTTAGAATCAATACTAGGTATTAGTTCCAAGGCAGAATAGTGGTAAGGGCTAGACAATAGAGGAAAAGTGACTTGCTCAGGGACACACTGTTAAGAAGTGTCTGAAACTAGATTTGAACCTAGAACCTCCCATCTCTGGGCCTGGCTCTCAAACCACTGAGCTACCCAGTTGCCTCCCCAACGTCAGTACTTCTAGAGTCTTCGAGCCTCAGCTTCCTCATGTAGAAGCGGAGGCTAATGAATTTTGCAAGACCTATGATCATTGAGTCTTTATGAGGCTGGTATAAGGCATGTGCTTTGTAAATACAAGGTACTCCATAAATGAAAGCTTTTGCTTTTATTCACTTCCACTCTCTGATGCTTTGGGGTTCTTTTTTAATTCAGGGCACATACTACTCTTCTTCCATCTTCTGTATCCCTCCTCTTATATTTCACCAATATTTTGAACCATGCTACATTCTCAGTTCAGTCATCTTGAGAGCAACAAAACAGCCTTTGATTGTATGAAGGTATATACTCTATGCAGGTCCAATACAACACTATAAACATTTATTAGGCACCTATTACATGTGAACTGAGGCACAAACCCTGCAGGATTCGGATCTTTCTTTCCCCAAAAGGAATAAAACCAAAGAAATAACCCTGGCAGGCGTGGACCTCACCAGGACCCAAATCCCTCTCTCTCACTAAGAGGGGACCAGAGGGAAATGGGGCCTGTCTAAGTACCTATCTAATAAAAAGTAAAGAATAATCTTTATTAAACAAGTATAACATGAATGTAAATCAGTCCAGCCTACTGCTGAAGAGCTGACCCTGCAGAAAATGGGCGTAAAGATTTTCCCAACAAAAGGAGGGAACGATTGGGTAATGGGCTGATCCAGAGAAGAATCAGAGAATTTTATGAGTTGATGGGTTCTGGGCACAAGGGGAGGGGAATGGTGGAGAGTGCCAGGAACAGAGGCAGTGACTTCTTGGCAATCAACAGAAAAACCAGAATATTTGAGAGGGTCCCAAGGCTGGTTCCATTTCTCTGAGACTGCTCAGGCTACTCTGAACCCTTCTTGTACAGGAACATTTGCAGGGTCACTTTCAGGGAATGTTTCTTTCTTTTTACTAATGTTTCTCACCAAAAACTAGTTACCAAAGCAATTCTAAACAACACAAAGCCAAGAGAAACTGAAGCATATTGATATATGTGTCAGATATACTGCTACACACTGGGGAAGCAATTAATAAAGACAGTCTCTGCCCTCAGGAGCTTATACTCTAACAGAAGGGAACAAAACAAAAAGAGGCAGGAAAAGTGGGGGAGAGCTGGACACCAGAGAGTCAAATGATAAAAAATACCCTGAACCCACAAAAAATTAAATTTCCTACACCCTCCAGGCAGTTGTCATCTAAAGCTCCTTTGATTTCCTTGATTCAGCATAGTGAGACCACAAGGCTTCTTCAGCACTTCTAGTTCCAGTGATGATACTTGATGGTGTGATGTCCTCTACCTCTTGGAATATCTTTCCCAGGATGCCATCTGGGGCAGACTAGAAGAAGGAGAAAGGCTCTTGCTTTGGCTCTAGAGTGAGCCTGGAACAGACTTCCCATTGGGGTTTGGGAGGTGCCATTCCACTCGATCCCCTTTTCTCTCTATCCCAACAATAGCTTTCCATCTTGCTTTTCCTGTGTGAAGATTAAATTTAACACTCCCCTGATTATAACAATGAAAATGCTTAACTCTCCCCTGGTTGTGAAGATTAAATTGTTACCCCTGTACATTTTTAGAACACAGTTCTTAAAAGTTAAGTATGGAGATCTACCCATTTTTAGATTTAATCACCAAAGGTGCAAACATCCCATTTCACACATTGAGTGGGGAAGGTCTGTGACCCACGTGTGTGATAGTGGATGACAAATCAGAATCGACTGACTGCCTTCTGGGCAGTCCTAGAGCAGAGCATCAACTGTGATTGGAAGATACAGAATTAGGGGAAGGCACAGGAAGTGACGCAAGAGAAAATGTCTTTAAAAGGAGCTGTTACTTCCTGTGAGAATTCAATTCTTCATGCTTTTGAGTTGAGGCTGGTGAAGAGGGGCAGAAGAATCTGCTGGCTGGACTGATACATGGTAAATGAAAGGCTGGTTCTTAAATGCTGGATTTTTCTTTAAAAAACTATCCTCTGGAGAGACCTACTTTTGAGAGACACTTCCCAGGTCCTCGGCTTTGCCGAGGCCAGTTGAAATTAATTCTCCCTGCCCAGGGGAGCCAGGAGTAAATTACTTAGTGCTCAGGCTAGATATCTTACCTTATCTTCTCTCTGATTTTCTTGCTTCACTCTTTCTACATTTTGTAAATAAAATCTCTTTGGAATTAATTAAATTCCTGGTGACCACATGCTTCAATAATCAAGTCCAACCCTTTAAAAATTAACCCCATTTCCCCCTTACATACACCTGCCCACACCATAATTCTTTCTAGGCACCACTCTGACACAACTAGCCCCTCACTTTTAAACCTTCCACTTTGTAGTACATTTTTCATCAATCTGAATCTCACCTCATTAGGTCACCACATTGGAGACTCACATACAGACTGAATATTATACAGAAGGCTGCCCCCAACCAGGGATGCTCTTGGCCCCAAACACTTTGGGAAATGAAGTCTTCCATCGCAGTGGTGTCCAACTCAAAGAAACTAGACCACTAAATCATAAATGAGCGTCCCTGAAGCAGCTAATTGGCTAAGGAAACCACATATTAACATTATTTATGTTCTATTATATTTTTATTTATTTTGACAAATATTTTCTAATTACATTTTAATCTGGATTAGTTTCCCTTGGGAGTGTTACAAGCTATAATAGTCTATTGGCAACGTGTTTGATACCTATGTTCTAGAGTGCTGAATATTTATAAGGTATTACCAGAAGTCTCAGGGGTTTAGATGACTCTTCTCTTTACCCATTATTAATTAATCCACAGTCATTATCTATATTCATTAGCACATACGGGTAATTATATATTGCTAGTAAATGTCTGAGGCTGGATTTTTGGGTCTTCCTGTCTCTAGACTCTGCCCTCTATCCATCATACCATCTAGCTTCTCTATCTACCTACCTACCTATCTATCTATCTATCTATCTATCTATCTATCTATCTATCGAATGGTGGAGTCACTTAACCCCAGTTGCCTAACCCATACTGCTCTTCTGCCTTGGAACAGTTATCTAGTATTGATTTTGATTCTATATTGATTCTAAGACAGAAGGTAACTGTCTTGCCCAGGAGCACACAGATAAAAAGTGTCTGAGGATATTTTTGAACACAGGACCTCCTACTTCTAGGCCTGGCTCTCTATCCACTTAGCCACCTTGCTCCCTAGGTAAAAGTGTTTTTTTTTTTAAATTTAAAATAAATAAAACAATCTAGTCCAGGACTTCTCCCTGTTGTTCTCTTCTTCATTTCTTCTCTCTCTCCTTCACCTCTTTTCTTTAATTTTTTCCATTTTGCCTGAAGGAGATCTATCTTATAAAATGTCATCATTACTCTTCTTTTCTAAACCCTGGCACATATATCTTGCTCTCAAACTATCAATATTGCCACTGGGGCTCTTTATAAGGTAAGATAACTCTTTTCTCTTTTACTCATTTTATTGTTGGAAAAAATGGACATAGAGTAGGCTTAATTAATCACTTGCCTAAAGTCCACATCAGATCCAGAACTAGAAAAAACAATATGATTGGATTTTGTGTTGGCAATTTTTTTTCTGTTTTTATTTTACTCGTGACAACTCTACAACTCTGTGAAAAATAACCTCCTAACTGTGCCAACACTGCCAATGATGGCCATATCTAAGGAGCTTTTTCCTCCCTTATTATTGGGCAAACCTCAAGGCCTAGAATTCCAAAATTCTTATTCAGTTCTCCATTGACAGCCCCAACGTGAGCTATCACTGCCAAACCACCCATTCTATCCCTCTGCCTTACCCCAACATGACCACCCAAGGAGCCACAAACCCCCTTCACTACCACTGGTCTCTGATATCAACCACAAGAGATCTCTGCCACCTTAGCCTTGATCCCAATATCCTTTAGCATCATGGAAAAGCAATGGATTTGAAGTCAGAGGACCTGGGTTTGAATCCCATCTTTTTTATTTAATTTTATTCTTTTTATTTTAATAACAAATTTCCACATAAGTTTTCCAAAGTTATATAATCCAGGTTGTCTTCAAATCCCATCTTGGTTTCTTATCACCTGTGTGACTGAGTTCACTTCTTGGCCTCTCCCCGTCTTTTCATGTTTTCTAGACATATTCTACTCACTGCACTGGTAAACCCCATTGACTGACTTGCTGTTCATTATACATGGTATCCATCTCCTGTCTCTGTGCCTTCTCTCACATTCTGTGTCCCTCTCTGCCTGGAATGTACTCCCTCTTCACCTCTGCCTCTAAAGAATCCTTCTCTTCCTTCAGGACACAGCTCAAGCCACAGCTTCTCCAGGAACCCTTTCTTAATCTTCTCAGCCATGAGTAACCTTCCTCCCTAACTACATAGCATTCTCTTTATAGTCATTCTGTACATACCTATATATGTACTTTTTGTCTTCACAATAACAATATATAATATTAAAAATATTACCTATATATTGTATAATATATTATATACCATATAATGCATAATATAAATATTATATGCTATATTATATAATGTAAATGTTACATATTGTATAATATAATTATTGCATATAATATATATCCTATAATAAAAATGTTATCTGTTATGTGATATATAATATAAATGTTATATGCATTATGTAGCATGAAATGTATAATATAAATATTATATATTATATGATGTAACATAATATATTACATATTTGTATTATATATGCATATAATATAAATATTACATATATTGTATATTCATATTACACATTATATTAATATTACATATATTATATATTGTATAACATATATCAATATTGCATATATTATTATATTACACATATAATATAACAACATATATATGACTCCTACTAAGTTCCAAGCACTGTGCTAGGAATTTTATAATTTTTATTTTATTTGATCTTCACGACAACCCTGAAAAGTGGGTGTTATTATTATCCGCATTTTACAGATAAGAAATTGAGGCAAATAGAGGTTAAATGCTTTACTCAGGGTCACACAGCTAATAAGTGTCTGAGGCAGGATTTGAATTCAGATCTGATTCTATGCCCAGCACTCAATCCACTGAGCCACTTCACTATCCCATTAAAACATCTTCCCATTAGAATGGGGAAGGGTGGGGCAGTGGATTAAGAGACAGACCTAGAAAGGGAAGGTCCTGGGTTCAAACCTGACCTCAAATACTTCCTAGCTGTATGATCCCAGGAAAGTCATTTAAGCCTAACCACTTTTCTACCTCATTCTAAACAGAAGATAAGGGTTAAAAAAAGAACATCACTTCCTTGAGAGTATGAATTATTTAATACTTTTTATTTGGATTCTCAGCACCTACTTGCACTCATAATAATAAACAATTTCTAATAATAATATAAAATAAATGTCTGTGAATTGACCGACTGTCCAGGATCCTTGTCGTCAGAAGCATTCCAAGTTCTGAACCACCAGGTGACCACAAAACCCAAACAAACACCTTAAACAGAGCCCTTTCACAGGTGAAGAAATGGCTCGTTGGGTCACCATGAATGGCTCCACTTGAGCCTGTTCGGTGGGTGAGGATGCAGAATGCTCCTCCAGGGCGCTGAGCCCGAGTCCAGCTCTCAGATGATCTTCTCTCAGGGACCACAATCCCTCACCCCCATCTAGGTCTAAATACCCTCCTCTTTTGTCCAGGATTGTCTTTACCCAGTCTTAGCATTTGGGATGGCCTTTCCTTTGGGATGGGTCTGACTCTGATCTCAAGCACTGACTCATTGAAGAGCCTACAGTGAGTCTCTCTTTTATTGATCCCCTCATCTTCTCTCTTAGTAGCAATTCCAAGACAGAAGAGGGAGGGCTAGGCTGTTGGAGTTAGGTGACTTGCCCAGGGTCACACATTTAGGAAGAATATGAGGTCAAATTCAAACTCAGGTCTTCCTGCCACTCTTTCTGCTGTGCCACGTAGCTGCCCCAGAGAAATATGGTACAGATTAACAAAATGAGCTGGAAAAATGGGAACCCCAATTCCATTCCATCTAATATTTGAGTATTAAAGGCTGGGGATACAAAGATGAAAAAATGATGTTGTTTCTTAGCCCCAAATCACTGACGGTCTACTATGTGGTTATGACATAGGCAAGGATAATTATAATAATAGCTGGCCCTCCAGGTTGCAGTATTATCTCATTTGATCCTCCCAACCACCCTGTGGGGTCACAAAGAGTCAGACATGACTCAGTAACACCAAAAACAGCAAAACAAAGGAGAGATTCGAGGCAAAATACTCTAGGAACATTTGAGGACAAGATCAGGCTTCCATGAGGAGGCGGCAACTGAACTTAGCCCAATAGGGAACCCATGAGCATTGCCTCTATAACTGGTGCGCAGCCAAGAACTTCCCTCTTTCCCCTTCTCTAGGAATACGGATTTTTTTATGTACATTTTTAAATTTTTTAAATAAATTACATCTTTTGCATTTCTATTTTTCAGTTCATTCTCTGCAAGTGACATTCACAAGTTATTCTTCAAGTTTTACATTTCTGTGGCTGTATATAATGTTCTCTTGGTTCTACTTATTTCATTGTTCCTTATCCCATGGACGTCTTTCCAAGTTTTGTTTTGTTTTGTTTTGTTTTTTTAATTAAAACCCTTACCTTCCATCGTGGAGTCAATACTTTGTATTGGCTCCAAGGCAGAAGAGTGGTAAGGGCTAGGCAATGGGGTTAAGTGACTTGCCCAGGGTCACACAGCTGGGAAGTGTTTGAGATCAGATTTGAACCCAGGACCTTCCATCTCTAGGCCTGGCTCTCAATCCACTGAGCCACCCAGCTGCCCCCCTCCAAGTTTTTATTTTTTAATTAGCCTGCTCAGCATTTCATATAGTGCAGTAATATTCCACAATCCTAGATCACAATTTGTTTAGCCATTCCCCAATGGATGGGCATCCCCTCGACTTCCTGTTCTTACTACTACAAAGAGAGCTGCTACAAATATCTTGGAACAGATTGGTTCTTTTCCTTTTCCCCTGATCTCCTTGGGAAGCTGAGTCAGTGATGGTATTGGTCTAAGGGCATACACAGTTTTATAACTCCCTGGGTGTAACTCCAAAGTGCTCTCCAAAATTGTTGAATTGGTTCACAGTTCCACCAACAGTGTATTAGTGTCCCCATTTTTCCACATCCAGGAGGAACATTTTTTTTTATGATTCACTTTGCTCCTAGGAGGGACTGTCTCTAAGCAGGTCAAAGATCTCAACTGTCACTTGTGTGCCCCTAAGGAGAATGTTGGTTACCTTCAAATTCCTGGCCACCCATTTTAGGTGTGAGTCTGCTGCTGCTCAGACAGCTGTCTCTGTGGCTTTCAATTCAGCAAACAGAGAAAGCCTTTTAGAGCCAAGAGGGCTCAATGAAAAGAGCAGCTATAGTGGCAAATAGCAGACAAGAGGGAAAAAGCGAGGAAAAGTCTTCTCTGCCTCCTGTGCCAGCTCTAAGCCTCCTTTCATTGCTGTGGAGGGGCGTACACCACATCCAAGGAAGAAAGAGGGAAAGGAAAGGGTGGAGCAATACTTTTCTAACACACTGGAGATGGGAAGCAGTAATGGAAGGGAAGGGCTCTGGGCTCCGAGTCAGGAAGTTGCTGTTCTTCAGGCATTTCAGTATGTTGGATTCTTCAGGACCCCATTTGGGGTTTTCTCGGCAGAGAGAGTAAAGTTATTTTTCCATCTCCTTCTGATAATTTTACAGTTGAGGAAAGGGAGGCAAACAGGGTTAAGTGATTTACCCAAGGTCACATCAATAGTAAGTGTCTGAGCCTGGATTTGAACTCATGAAGAGGAGTTTTCCTCCCTTCCACGTCCAGCACTCTGTGAACTATGGTGCTACTATGGCAAGTCCCTTAACTGTATTTCGTCATCTTAATCAGTTTCATCATCTATAAAATGAACTAGAGAGGAAAATGGCAGACCACACTGGTATTTCTACAAAGAAAAACCCAAATGAGGTCAAGAAGATTTGGACATGACTGAAATGACCAAACAAGAAAAAACATGCCAGGCACTGTACTAAGGGCTCTCAATAGAAAGAATGGCATCTGAAAACTGGAGATGAACTGCTAGTCTGAGGAGTTCCCTACTGGGGATTCTCTACATCAGTGAAATTATTGCCCTTTCCCACTCTACCCTCCAAAACTTTTTAGAGAGAGGATTTTTCAAAACTCATGCAGATGACTTTCAAGTTATCATAACAGATATGGAGAAAGATTAAAGTCAGACTTCTTTCGCCATTTCTTAAGTGGGATAAAACCAGGCCAAAGAATTATTAAGAACTATTTTGCCATTATATGACAATAAATATGACAATCTAGGTGAAATGGGTGAATATTTACAAAAATATAAATTGCCAAGATTAACAAAAGAGGAAATAGAATACTTAAATAATCCCATTTCAGAAATCCTGGCCAAAGGTCCTAAGAGTCCTGGCAAAGAATACAACTTATCATTATGAATAGAGATAGAGATGATATAGATATGTCTTTTTAGGAAGATGTAGATGTCAACATAAATCTAAACATTGTCTGTAGATATGAATATAAATAAAGGCTTACACACAGACATAAATAAATGAGGGACAATTGAACCTGTAATTTCATTAGCAAAGGTAATTCCTTCTACCAATTCATATGAGAACCTAAAGCTGTCTAGGACACTAATTACCCACCCAGATAGCCTGTGCCGCCATTTTGACATCATGATTCCTTGCTACAAAGACAAGCAGCTGGCCAACTTTGGGAATCTCTCCAACTCTCCTCACTTCCCCAGACAAAAACAGCCTCATTTATCCCTACTTTGTCTCCTCTCTTTTCCTTCCCTTCCCTTCCTTTTCCCTTCCTGCTCTCTACTCCAGTCTCTAATTCTCCCCTTCCTTTCTCTCCTCCTTATCAGCTACAAGGGGTAAGGAAGTTGATCATGGGCATGGGAGGGCCCAGACCAGTCCATGAGTTTAATTCTCCCCCAACAGACCCCTGGGTTTTTTTTTTCCTCTCAAATCAAGTTACAAGTACCAGAGAACACTAGTCCTGTAGGAAATGCCTTAGTGACCTCTGCCATCACCGGCTCCACTAGGACATGGACACACAGGTCTTGCCAACCCTTGACTTCCTTTTTTTTGAGGTGGAGAATCATGTTGGTTAATTAGGACTTTCACAAAAGGTTCCATATAAATCTCTTGTCATCCAACGAGGCAATTGATTTATGTTTATATTTCTCTGAATTCCTTCCTCCCCACACTGATATCTTTGGGATGGAACAAAAAGCCACCAGAGTGGATTAGTTTTCCCTACAATCTGATAAAGCTGTCCCTGGGATTTGAGTGGCTCCTGCCTGCCTTGACATAGTTTTCTGGTAGCCTCTGTGATAGGACAGTGCTCTCTGCTCACCTAAAGCTGGGGCCCTTCTGACCAGGGGGATATCCAAAGACCACCCAAGTTACCAAAGGCTTGCTCTGCTGACCAGAGTCTTATATGGAGACTAGGGAGACTGCATTTAAGCTAAATATTACTATATCCTCGCTACATGAGAGCAAGGCAAACTTCCTATTGCTCACTGTTCAGAGACTTAGGAGTGCTTCATTTAATCCCAGCATCAAGCCTAAACTAACAAGGATGGCGTCAGGTTCACCCCCACCATCCATCCTACTCTTAATCTTATCAGTTGTCTCTGACTCTTCCTGGTGCCATTTTGGCATTTTCATGGCAACGATTCTAAAGTGGTTTAAAAATGAGGAAACTGAAGCAAACAAGATGAAATGACTTGTCCAGGATCACACAGCTACTAAGTATCTGAGGCTGGATTTGAACTCACGAAGATGAGTTTTCCTGATTCCAAGCCTAGTGCCCTTTAGCTGCTGTACCTTCTAGCTGCCCTCTTAACCTGATAACACTGTATAATCATGTCCCACATTGGTTACCCCAGCCTCATTCCTCTAGCACTGAAATATGAAGGGCTCTCCCATCACACATCCTCTCCCAATGTGATCCGGAGTCTATTCTAAGTGGATATTTTCCTAGCCCTTTCCTACTGTAGCCCTTCCCTTCTATCTCTTTTCCTTCCAAGAGAAAAATTATTTTTGCCCAAATGCTCCTTAGCTAAGGAAGAAAATAAACGTAAGAAATTCCTGCTCCATTTTGCGTGTTAGGACAATGAATGAACAAGTTGCATAGGTGGTCTTTACCTGTAATTTGGGGAATGGGCTAGCCCTGGCGACCATGGGTTTTATGGTCAGACCCCATGTGGCTTCTGCAGTTGTTCTAAAAACCCCAAGGCCCTCGGAGGTGAAATTTCAAGGCTGTGGTTATTGGCATTATGAATTGAAGAGGCAGGAAATGCCCTGCATAGCTAACCTCCCTTTCTGATTCCTGCTGGGATCTGGAGCCTCAAGTGACATGCTAACTCCCTTCTCTCCCTAAGCCATCATCCACCCTCTGGCTTAAAGCATGTCTGACTAACCATTTAATGGAAGTAAAGAAAAAAATTAAAATGAAAAACCCTATGAAGAAGCTGTTGGGTCCCAGAGCTTCCCAGTTCCTGTGGACCCAGGTATATGGTTTCTTCTGAAGAGTCAGCTTTCTAAGCATCCCAAAGTGCTAGAGCATCCTCTCTAAAGGGCCTTAGAAAGAATCCAAGGACTAGATGTAATTAAAGGGACCTTTAGCTTCTTTTTCTTACCTCCTAAAGGGCTTTCCCCCCTATCAGGACTTTTATTTCCATGGGATACCGTTTGGGGGAAAGGGAGGAAGGGTGAGGTATTGGGAGAAAGGTGGAGAGATAGGAGGCAGTGGAGGAATTTCCACAGGGTAGAGCAAGAGCATCAAACTCAAAAAAACCTGGTGACTGACTAATCCCTACATAAGGGTCCCTGCAGATGCTAAATATTTGACACCTCGACCAGCGTGGATCTGTAGCTTTATCTCTCTGCAACGTATTATCTTGGAGAGCTGCCTGGGACATGAAGAGTTTGGGACCTTGGCACAGGTCACATCGCCGGGATGTGTGGGACCTGGAATTCAAGTCTTCCTGGTGCAATCGAGCTTTCCATCCTCCCTCCCTTAGGTCCTGGGCCTAAGGAAATCAGGGGAACCAAAAGAAGAATTGGGGGAACATCTGGTAAGACATTTTTTAATTGCTAATCAGATATTATTGAAATATGTCAAAGAGAGAAAATCAGCCAAGTGGCGGCAGGGGGAGTTTTTCATTGTTGCAATGAATGTGTGTGGGGAAAATTCTTGTGTTCATTTTAAAGCATCATGAGTCTTAGCATACACAGATGGGAAGGGGGGCGATGGTGGGGAGTCTTTCAACTGACTGATGGGTAGCACAGCTAGCATTGGGGTTGGGAGGATCTGGGTTCAAATCTGGTCTCAGATACATGGAGATCCAGCTGACACTCTGGCATCATGTCCTCCTCTAAGTCACTGACTTTCACCAGCATAATCCAGAGGGAAGAGTACCGGCTCCTAAGAGGACCTGATTTCAAATCCTGCCTGTGATGTGTATTTCTTTTGCAACATTGGGCCTACATTCCTTATCTCTGAGAGAGAGACAGAGAGGGCAGAAAGAGAGAAAGAGAAAGACAGAGCAAGACAGAAAGACAGTCAGAGGGAGATGGATCAGAAGGCCTTTGAGGTCCGTTACAGCCCTCAGTACTAGATTTATGATCCTATAATCTGAAAGTCACCAAAACTTTCCAGAAATGTTTCCTCAAACTCTTTGAACTGTCTGACCCCTGATATCTAATCTCCTTTCAGTTCTAGTCTTAGAAGTGCCATCCTTCTTTAACTCCTCACCTCCCCAGCACACTCATCATCAGAGATGTACTGGAGCCAATTCTTAATGACTTGGAGCCCAAAATTCAACTTTCAGTGGGAGCATTTTACACCCAGAAGTTAGCAAATGTTACAAAGGAGGATTTGATCTATTGTGTTGATTGTCTAAGTGAAAGTGATAAAGAAAGTATAAATAATGCAGATTACACTTTAAAATGCGCCTTGCTATGCATTTCCTCTCCTTTCCCATTCCCACCCAGTCTGGTTGTTAAATATTTACTAGTGTACCTCTAACCAACGTGCTGAGCTATTTTATATTTGTGCTCTGACTTTCTTTGACTAGTAAGTCTCCTACTGTGTTATCCCTCCTAGGCTTTTGGGGGGCTCTCACTAAGACCTTCACTTGATCAATTCCTTCCACTTAATTCCATCTATTTGTCCCTTTTCTGCCTTCCTCTGACTCCCTGCTTAGTCTGACTCTGTATCGCCCATCACTTCAATCCTTTCTTTCCAAATAAACCCTGACACCCTCTCCCCTCTTTAACTTTCCTTTGTGTCCACTATGGCCTCCCCCACCAGGTAGATAACTGCCTCCTCTCTGCTGTGGCAGCTCCCCTGACCTTCGTCATACTTGTCAATACTTACCTTCCCTACCCATCAGCTTCCGCCACATCCTACCTTCTCCTCAAAGCACAGCCCAGACATAGACAAGCCAGCCATCCTTGGATCAATATCATGCCTCTGCTAGGCAACTTATCTGTATTGGATTCCATGTCATCATCCCTCCCATTTACAATCAATTATATGTCGTTTTCTTCCTTATTTTCCTTTAAATGCGGCCCCTAAACTCTCTGAGACCTTGTTTCTCTCCTGGTTCCTCCAACCTACACACTCTTCTACTCCCACCCTAAAGAAATTCATCTCCCAGGCAAATTCTTTGCCTGCCTCCCACTCCATAATTATCTATACCCACCAGCCTAACTCCACCCCAGACCTGGCTCCTGGTTCACTCCACCTTCCAGCTGTCTACATCCCACCTTTAACATTCCCCTCCACCCCCACTTTTCCTCTCCTATTCCTAGGGGATCAGAGAGTACTAACAGACAGAATCATGACAATGTGCTGCCTGCGCCCACCAGAAACTCACATTGCCTAACTCCAGCTGGAGCCTACAGTTCTTTGGCATCCTTTGATTCATTCTTTGTTGATTCTTTAGCTCAGAAGTTCCAAATAGTTGGTCAGGATCAGTATTCAGGTTCAACTCAATTCCATAAATACTTATTAATATTTCTATTATGTGCTGGGTGCTGCGGTAGGCACTGGGGATGAAAGAAAAGAAAAGGAAATGCTCTTGTCTTCAAGGAGCTTACATTCTACAGGAAGGATGCAAATGAGACAAATGAGTAAAAGCAGTCATTGAAACAAGGAGAAAGCACCAGGGAAGGACAAGATGAAGAAATGCTTCATTACATGGCTTGTGAAATAAGCCTTTAAGGACAATAAGGCTTCTGAAAGGCAGAGACATTTCAGAAATGAACAATAGCCTAGATATAGACTGAGGTGGGAAATGAAGTGGGGAGTTTGATGTAACAATATGATGATTTGATTAGAAGTCAAGTACAATCAGGTCTGCTGTAACTCAATATAGGTTCCCAAAAAGCTCCAAGTTATACAAAATAGCACAATGAGAACAAGATGGCTTGTGGGGAAATGGGAATGGACACAATGTTCAAAAATGTCTTTAGTGATGCATTAAAAAAAAAAAGGACAGGAAACTAAGTTGTTTTTTTTGTTTTGTTTTGTTTTGCTTTTGCTTTTTAAAGTAGTATTGTTTTAGGGAGGCAGCTAGGTGGCTCAGTGAATAAAAAGCCAGGTCTAAAGATGGTAGATCCTGGATTCAAATTTAGCCTCAGATACTTCCTAGCTCTGTGATCCTGAACTATTTAAACACTATGGCCTAGGCCTTTCCATTCTTCTGTCTTAGAATCAATACTATAGAGTAATTCTAAGATGGAAGATAAGGGTTTAGGAAAAAAAAAAGAAGCATTTTTTTTTGGTTTTTTATTAAAACCCTTACCTTCCATCTTAGAAACAATGCTAGGTATTGGTTCAAAGGCAGAAGAGTGGTAAGGGCTAGGCAATGGGGTTAAGTGACTTGCCCAGGGTCACACAGCTGGGAAGTGTTTGAGATCAGATTTGAACCCAGGACCTTCCATCTCTAGGCCTGATTCTCAATCCACTGAGTCACCCAGCTGCCCTTGAGCACTGTTTTATAGTTGGCAAATGACTCTGTGTGTGTGTGTGTGTGTGTGTGTGTGTGTGTGTACAGAGAGAAGGGGAGGGGGGAGATAAAGAAAGAGAGAGAGAGAGAGAGAGAGAGAGAGAGAGAGAGAGAGAGAGAGAGAGAGAGAGAGAGAGAGAGAAAGAATGTAAAATTTCCCCTCCCCAGGTCAAAGGCCAAGGCAGAAGCCACCAGGAGTGGTGGTGGGATAGCAGATACTAGCCCTTCTGAATCCATTGCTTCTACTGCACTGAAATATACAATCAATATGGCAGGTTACTCTGAAAAAGATTGGAAGTTGGCTTGTGGAAGTGGGTGTAGGAAAGGTTGCAGTTAGTGAATAATTGAAAGGGTAGACTTCTGAAATTTTCAGAACACAGGTTACAGCAGAATTGACTGTGCATTAAAGACAGAAACATGAAATATCTAGAAAGGCAGGTTGGAGGTAGACTGCAGGGAGCTTTAAATAACAGACTGAAGAGTTCGTGTTTTGTATCATAGGCAACAGAGAGCCACTGAAGACTTCTGAGCAACGGAACAACATGGTTAGACCTGTGCTTTAAAAATATTATTTTGACAGCTACGTGGAGGACAGATTGTAACAAGGAGAAAGATCAGAAAAGGGGGAACCAATTAGGAAGTTGGAGAGAAAAGGGAAAAGCTATAAGAAATATTATGGAGCTATGAGTTATAGTTGGCAAAACCTGGCAATAGGTTGGATACATTAGATAAGAGGAAAAAGTGAAACATAACTCTGAGATTAAAATCTTGGGAGATTGGGAGCATGGCGCTATCCTCAATAGAAATAACTTGGAAGAATTTAATAGATTTAGAAAGAAATTTTTGTTGGGGGTTTCTTTGGGGGGAATTATCAGTGCTGTTTGAATATATTGGATTTATGAGGCCAAGAAATCTCTAAGTAAAGATCTCTGGCCAGCACTTGGTGGTACAGGATTGAAGTTTAAAAAAGAAATCAGTGTCAGATTCCAGATGTGGCAATCATCTTCCTAGGAATAAATGAATCCATGAGAGTTCCAAAGGAGAGCATCTAAAGAGACTGTAGCAGAAGGTCCAATATGACTGTTGGAGGATC
Organism: Monodelphis domestica; assembly: GCF_027887165.1. Classification (NCBI taxonomy): domain Eukaryota; kingdom Metazoa; phylum Chordata; class Mammalia; order Didelphimorphia; family Didelphidae; genus Monodelphis; species Monodelphis domestica. The sequence continues at coordinate 208,931,785 of NC_077231.1, read as the reverse complement.
CTTGTCCTTTGTGTGTGGGTGATGGGTGATCAGTCTAGAGAAGAACCACAGGTCATTAATATGATGAAAGAAAAGGAAAGAGAGGATGAACACAAATATCCAGCAGTGTCTAGATGAGTAGAGAGATCAAGCAAGATGAGGATGGAAGAAAAGACTATCAGATTTAGCAGTTAAGAAATGGTTGGTAACTTTGGAGGGAGTCATTTTCAGGAGAGTGAAAGAGTCAAAAATCTGATTCTAAGTCTATCTATTATGGACTGGCAACAACCAGGACAGCCAACTCCCAGTGGCCCAGAGACTTTTTAGTGGCACTAGTGGCACTGGGTCTTTCCTTCCTCTCTTGTATTATATTGTAAAGACTCCTCACATTCTGTCGACCTTTAACTTTAGACTTTTTTTTATTCAAAGAATTGAATTTTTTATTCAAAGAATAAAAAAGATCTTCTAAAATCGTGTCTTCTACATTACTGCTTCCTTACCATCTCATAAAAAGTAGCCTTCCTTTGCAAGGCCAGTCTTTACCTGCTCTGAATATCATCCCTTCCTCTGTGAAAACTTATTTGTCATATCTCTCTCTGTCTCTGTCTCTCTGACTCTTTCTGTCTGTGTCTGCCTTTCTTTCTTTCTTTTTTTTTAAACCCTTACCTTCCATCTTAGAATCAATACTGGGTATTGGTTCCAAGGCAGAAGAGTGGTAAGGGCTAGGCAATGGGGATTAAGAGACATGCCCAGGGTCACACAGCTAGGAATTGTCAGCAACCAAATTTGAACCCAGGACCTCCTGTCTCTAGGTCTGGGTCCCAATCTACTGAGACAACTAGCTGCCCCCTGCCTGACTTTCTTAATATTGAATTTTCAATCTTTCCTTTCTCCCAGTTTCTTCCCCTTTGCCTCTGTTATGAGGGAAAACAGTAATGGGTTGCAAACAGGAAATAGAGAGGAGTTTGCATAGAGATCAGTGTGCTGGACCTCACCAAATGCTGTGGAATTGGAGAGATTGAATTGTGGAATGTGGGAGAATGGATAAAAGTAGGCACAGAGAACTGCCAAGGGGCTTTTGGTTTCCTGTTTCTGGGAGAGGCTGAGGTGATAACTTCCTCCTGCTTGGGATCTCTATCAAGTGAAGGAGGGGGTTTGTTTCCTGTCTCCTTGAAGCCAAACCCACCAGCTCTGGTAACCTGTGCGGACAAGTCATACATTACCATCTACTAGTGGTCTAGCCTCCTGAGAGATTGCTCCCAGCTGCTCTGAGCTCTGTGCCCAGCCAGCCAGTGAAGGAAGACCAGGCCTAACCAGTCAGGGTTGATCCCTGAGATAAAGCTTTGGTCAGCCTACCTGATCTAAAGAACTATATACCTTGCCAAAACTTATTTGGGAGGATTTTAGTCAGGTAGTTAGACAGTTGGGGATTTTAAATAGTGAGTGAAGGGTTCTAAGGAGCTGGAAGAAATGAAGATATCCCTTTGCAGGAACAGTAGGAAGTGGGGGAGGTATGGTTAGAATTTCTTAGAGCAGGGCATCCTGTTCCCTAATCCTCTGGTCCTCTTGTTAAATAAAACCATGTCTTTGTTTTTTAAACTGGTCTGGAGTCAGATAAGCACACTGGGCCTGTGGGGAGTGTGAGATTTAAAATGGTTGAGGTCTTAAACTGTAGTGATTAAAATAGTGGAAGATATAAATTGTGATAGATATAAGAGAGGGTGAGTAAATTTGACCGCAGAAATATGTTTCACTACAGTGTCTTGGGTTTTAAAATCAAATATAAGGTGGTCACCAGGGAAATATTCCCAATTATTCAAATACCCAAGTCAATTGGGTTTTATAGAGATTTTAATTAATAATACAATAAGTAATCAAAGAAAGAGAGAGAGAGAGAGTAAGAAAGGAATAAGTATGAAGGGCCTCAAGCCAATATGGCCTAGACCTGAGTCTTAAAAGGGAAATCAGTCAGTTTTTTAACACTCACCACAAGGTCTGACTAAACAAGGATTCTAGTAACACCAAGCCAGCGTCCTTCCTCAAAGAGTCTTCCAGCGCAGAGATTGTTTCAAAGGGCCTCTCTCAAGAGACTCCAGAGCTCCTACCCCCAGAGGGACAGAGCCCCTCAGAGGAGCTCCTCAAGGAGCTCTCCTTCAGAATGAGAGTCAGAAATCGAGATCCCCTTCTCTTCTCTGAGCTCTTATTTTTAAGGGCAAAATTTCCTCTGTCACCTCCCCTAAGTCCTTACATCTACCAATCACTGTAGATGTTTCTAAAGGACCACCCATTCTTAGTCCACACCTAAGAAGGTGTGGATTTTTGAGTAATTCACACCAGGAAAGCTCTGAGTAAGTTTTCCAGTTCTTTGTTCCTTGTAAATTCACAAGTTGCTTGACCTTTATAGGTACTTAGCTTAAGAAAAGAATGGGTTTAAGTACTTTTCATTGTTCAGAAAAGAGTTTACAACTTTATCTTCCCCTAGGGCAGACCCAAGTAGGTAAAGTAGAATTCTCACATTCCTGCTTTAAGTAGAGTTCACTGCCCAAATGGGGAATGGTCTTAATCCAATCTTATAAAGTAGGGTCTGGGAAATTTTAAGGTTTACAGGAGGCCTCACTGTGGGCTATCAAGAAACCAGCAAACCTTGATATCTCACTTCTACAAAGCAACCATCCATATATTTACAATATTTCACCTCCCAATATGCACAGTTTCCACCTATCTTCAAGAAATCTCTGTTTGGGCCCAGCTAACCCTCTAGCTATTATCCTATGTCTTTCCTCCCATTCACTGCCAATCTTCCCTAACAGTCTCTATCTGTTGCTTACACAGTCCCCTTCTCCCCCTGAAAACTAGCTTCCATCTCTACAATCCTATGAACCTTCTCCTCATAAGTCACCAAGTACCTACTTATTGTCAAACCTAATATCCCTTTTTTCAGCCTTCATTTTCTTTGCCTTCTTTGCAGAATTCAGTTCTACAGTGTTGCTCATCCCCTCAATCAGCCAATCAACAAACTTTTTAAGGCTTATTATTATGTGCCAGAAACTATGCTAAGCACTGATGATTCAAAGAAAGACAAAAACCGATGCCTACCCTCAAGAAGTATATACTATAATGGGAAAGGACAACTGATGGATAACTAGGTATACACAAGATATGTACAGAGAAGACTGGAAGGTCATCTGAGGGGAAGGCATTGGCACCTAGGAAGTACTTCCTGCAGAAAGTGGGGCCTGAGCTGAAAATTATATACTCTCCTTCCTTGACTTTCTTGATAGTATAATTTTATTCATTCTCCTCCTAACACAGATATCAGGAGATCTTAACCCAGAGTTCACAGACCTCTAAGCAGGTCATGGGAAAATGTCAAGGGGTCCATGAACTTGAATGGGAAAAAAATGTTTCATTATTTCTACTACTCTCTACCTGAAACTTAGCATTTCCTCCCATTGTGAATGCAGGAAACAAACATTACTCTAAGATGGGATCCATTGACTTCTCCAAATGGATTCATGGATCCAAAAGGAATGGTGAGCCAAAAAAGCCCCTTATTCTGTGTTTCACCTTTTGTTCTTTTCTCTTTACATCCTGTCCCTTGGAAATTTCACCAGTTCTACTGAGCTGAGCCCAGTGACCACTTTTAGACAGAAGCTGTTAAAATCATGGCTCTTCCTGAATTCTAATCCCATATGAGAGGCAGTGTTGTATCGTGGATAGAGCACTAGACATGAAATCAGGAAGACCAGGGTTCAGACTCCACCTGAGACATCTCCGGGGTGACTAAGTTTCCTTGTCCATAAAATGAAATGATTGAACTAGATATGCTCTGATGTCCCTTCCTGCTCTCATGCCACAAACCAACAGTCTGCATTTTCCTAGAGACGTTTCTACTTGTGAAATCTCACCAGCACCTTCAATAATCTCTTCAACTTCTCTCTGTCAGGGAAGTCATATCTCAAATCAATCCACCAATATCGTCTGAGTACTTTCTTAGTGGAACCCATCAATCAACAAGCATTTATTACATGGGGTGGGGGGGAGTACAATGCAGGCCATTGCTCACCTGGGAATGAAATTTCAGAGCAATATCTAGCTCTTCCCTTTCCCTCAGACCCAATAGACACTGAGTCACTAAGTCCTGTCCATGCAGGCTCTTCCATACTTTATAGTTTCCTAGTCTCAAGTCTTACCCACTATAAATAGATTTATAACATATAAATAATATAATATCACACTATCTTCAAATACTTCTTTCAGAATGTTCTAAAATATCAAATGGCCCATTGCCTCCAAGATAAAGTCAAAACTTTCTAACCCGAAATTTATTCATATCATCATGGGCAACTGGGAGGCTAAGCAGATAGATAGAATGTCGAGCCTAGAGACTAGAAGAACAGAGTTCAAATCCAACCTCATTAGTTGGATGACTGTGGCCAAGTCATTTAACTTCTCTTTGTCTCCATTTCCTCATGAGGATAATAATAATAATAATAGCACCTACCTCCCAGGGCTATTATGAGAATCAAATGAGACAACTGTTAAGCACTTAGAACAGTACCTGACATGTGGTAAGCACTATATAAATGATAACTTATTATAGATTATTATAACATATTGCCTTTTTTTGGTGGAAAAAGCACAGGACCATAAATTGAAAGATCTGGGATTTTAGGTTTGTCTTTTATTAGGTGTATGACCTTAGACAACCTCTCTAAATTTCAAATTCATTGTCAGTAAGATGAAGGGGTTAAACCAAGTGTCTCTAAAACTTCTTAAAAAAAAGATAGATATATATATATATATATATATATATATAATATATTACACATGTATTTCTAGGCACAGGGATTGGCTTTTCCCTGCTGTTTTCAGTGATTTTATTGGAATGGGGAGCTTCTTGGTGATGAACTGCTTTTAAGCCAAGCTGGCACTTTCTCTGAAATTTTTCATTTGAGAGAACTGCCTTCATTAGAATGTAAACTCCTTGAGGGCAAGGACTGTTTTGACCTTTCTTAGGAACCCCAATGCTCAGCTCAGTGCCAGGCACAAAGAGAGCCCTTAATAAATTCCTGTTGACTGCTAGAACACTGAAAGATGAAGTGATTTGCCTTGGCCTGGCATTACACAGTCCAGAAGTATTAAAGGAAGAAGAAACTTAAATTCATGGGTCTTCCTGATTCTAAAACCAGGTCTCTAGGATTCAGTATGCCATGCTTCTTCTCACTAGAATTCTAAATCTATCATTTATTTCTATATGTATGTGTCTTACCCCTTCCCCTGCCCCAACTGTTCATCTTACATATAGAAATGTTTTCAATAAATAATATACTAACTTAATATAAATTTGTGAGGTGGGATAGGATGGGATGGGATAGGGTGGGATGAGATAGGGGATGGGATGGTTTGGGGTGGGATGGGATGGGATGGGATGGGATGGTTTGGGATAGGGTGGGATGGGATGGGATGGGATGGTTTGGGATGGGATAGTGTGGGATAGGGTGGGATGGGATGGGATGGTTTGGGATGGGATAGTGTGGAATAGGGTGGGATGGGATGGGATGGTTTGGGATGGGATGGGATGGGATGGGATGGGATAGGGTGGGATGGGATTAGATAGGGTGGGATGGGATGGGACAGAATGTAATTGATAAAGACAATCAGGCTTTTTAGAAGAGTTAAGCAGAGCAACTAGATTGTTGTATGAAAAGGAACATGAATTTCCTTCCTCCTGAAGTATAACCCATACTGTAATCCTGAAAAGATGGCTAGAGATAGAGCCTAGACCTGTGATTTTATTAGTATAGGGAATCCCCAGAAAAACACATCTCATCACCTTCTTTGCAATTCATTATAAGAGTTGCCTAGAACACTGAGAGGTTAGGAAGCTTGCCCAAAGTCACACAGCCTGCAGATGTCAGAAGCATGACTTGAAATTAGGTCTCCCTAACTCCAAGTCCTGCTCTCTCTCCAATAGGACATGATGCCTCTAGAAAGATAGAAGCAAAAGGAAGTTCTAATTATTTTAAGTCCATGAAACACACTTTTAAAGTAATCTTTTAAATCTGTATCTCCCCTTGTCTACGTCAACAAGGCTTAAAAATTCTAGATGGGTCTGGGGGAGGGGGGGAAATGGAGTTAGTCTGACCATTAGGCATCAGTTATCTACATGACTATCTACCTAGATTTCATTGACCTATTTTGTCTAAACTGAATCAAACAGCTAGACTGACTGAATTCCACCTCACTTGTCTAGATCACTTGGCACCAGGGAGGCTCAACCTTGGACATATTCCTACTTAGCCAGATTGTTTCTGAGCCAACATCAATTGACCCACTGGACTAGTTTTACTTAATTGACCAGTGGATTTAGTCCAACAAGTGGTTTGACAGATTCTTTAATGGCCTGATGGGTGGATCCAGCTGAGTTGAGTACATCAGCTAAATATCTTGGCCTCATGGAGGCCAGACTCAGTTTTCTGAATCACCTAGAAATGGTTTTTACCTAGAAAGAAGGGCAGTCTGTCGACACAAGGACTTCTCTGTTGTAGAAGAGCAGGTTAGGGCATACAGCCACCTTTGGACGTGGCACAGGCGTGTGCCTGCCACAGAAACATTTGTGTTGGCAACATTTGGAGATGAAATGACTTACCCACCTATGCTTTGGAGGCTGGGACTTCATAATTACTGTACTGTTTCAGTTGTGGTACCAAATGACCTCACTGACAGCCTAAAAATAGAATCACAGATCGAGGTGTTGGCTGTTGGCAAAGAGGACCAGAAAGGACTTCAGGACTCTCAGAATTCCTGTAGCAGCAGAGCTGAGGAGTTGGGCTAGGGGGTGGTGGGTGGACATGGGGACCGGGCTGTTAGAAATCCAGGCTTCTCTCCCCCTCATCTCTTAGCTAAGAGATGTGTGGTCCAACACTAGGATTCCTTCCTACCCCAGGAGAAAATGTAATCATATCCAATTCAATTCAGTGCCTAATATGCAGCAAGTACAGTACTGACAAGGGTACAAAAAAATACTCTGCTACCAATTAGCTTACAGTCTCCTGAGGGAAACATTTACACAAATAATAGTCATGAAAATTAGGGTGTAAGATAGAGAAGATAAAAAAACAGTATATTATGAATAATTGTTTGATTTAGAGGACAAAGAGGCTACTTGTGTCAAGGAGGATCAGGAAATCTCCTTAAGAGCAATAACTACCTCACCTTTGTATTTGTAGCTCCAATACCTGTCGTGTAATTAGTTTTTGTTGTTGTTTAGGCAAACAAGGTTAAGTGACTTGCCCAGGGTCACATAGCCAGTAAGTGTCTGAGGCTGGATTTGAACTCATGAAGATGAGTCTTCCTAATTCCAAGCCCATTGTTCTATCCATTAAGACACCTAGCAATGAGTTTGTTTGTTTTTATATTTTTTATATTTTTATATATATTTATATTTTTATATATATTTATATTTTTATTTTATTATATATCTATTTTATATATACTTTATATATTTATATACATAAATATATGTATATTTATAAATATAATATATTTATATATTTTATAACTCTAACATTCTATTTTAGAATCAATACTAAATATTGGTTCCAAGATAAAAGAGCAGTAAGGGCTAGGCAATGTAAACCTCAAATTTCCTTAGACTTATAATTGTTGAAAATTTCACCATTGGGATATTTCATACTTGGAAAATTTCTTACTGATAGTCTATTGGAATGGGAACTCCATTGGCATGGGAGGTTCCTTCTCTTCCCTTCTTAAGATTACTTTAGGACAGAAACCCTTTGCTGAACAATGGAAAGGACTTTGACCTATGCTTAAGCATAGAACAGGAATTTCTTTGAGTCTTGATTGATTTAGAATTGATACAATGGAGATACTTGGAATCAATCTCCACCCTATTCAGTCCTAATAGGATTGAGTAAGGGCTGCAGCCTAGATCAAAATTTAATTATTCCAATCTCTACCATACTCAAGTTAACAGGATTTAGAAAGGGCTGTAGCAAAGGAGTATAGATTTAATCATTTGAAAAATATGACCTTCAACAGACATGTGCAAAAGCCAGAAACCTCTGGGCGGTCCTGGGTTAAGCGAGAGCCTCCATTGACAGGGAAATTGATGAAGAGTGATTGGTAGATGTGAGGACTGAGGGGAGGCAACTTGGATGGTGTCCTTAAAGATAGGAGGGTCTGGAGACTCAGAGGAGATGGAGTTTTTGGTCGGTGTGGTTCCTGGGCTCTGAGGAAGCTTGCTCTGAAGGAAGCTGAAGGTGGGGGCCTCTGAGACTGTTTCTCCATTTTGGACACGTGAGTAATAGGGACTGATCTCTTTTCTTTGCCCCAGCTATCTAAGGGCTTGGGCCTTTTGGCCCAGCCTAAACAGAAGGGGTATTTAAGCCCTATTCCCTTCTCTCCCTTTTTCTCTCTATCTCTAATTCCTTTCTTGCTCCTATTGTAATTAAACTCCAAAAAAGGCTGACGGCTGACTTGAGTTTTTCATTTAGGAATTACATAGCTGAATTCCTTGGCGACCTTAAATTAATATATATCAGTCTTTTAAAGTGATTCCCTTGTAACATTGTGGCTGACCACACGGGAGTCTAAAGAATCCTCTCAATAAAACTTTTTCCTTGCCTTTTTACTATACTGTTTCACCACTTAGTCTTTTTTTTTAACAAAAAACTTGGCTTAAAGACACAGCTGCTAGAACACGTGAGTATAAAAAACTTTTTCTCTTTTCTCCTTAAGTTAAATTGGAATCAGCAGTTTTTTCTTTTTCTTCCCTTTAATCTTAAGGGACAGCTGGGTAGCTCAGCGGATTGAGAGCCAGCCCTAGAGGCAGAAGGTCCTGGGTTCAAATCGGACCTCAGATACTTCCCAGCTGTGTGACTCTGATAGACAGAAAACAGCTGTTTTTAAATCTCAGCAACAGGACTCTAAAGTCCTGGCTGGAAGAACTGTTTCTAAATATCCTTTCCCTTAAGGAACAACTTCCTGGATTAAAAAAAAAAAAAACCCTGTGGAAAGTTTGTTGCTTTGCCCTGCTCCCCACGTGTTTTGTGAAATTACAAAATATACATATAAAAATGAGTACTACATTCTTTGACAATTATATGGCAGCTGAAGAAGTAGGGGCATTGAGGAATGAAGGATACCTCCAAATTTTTATATTAATAGGTACTGTCATTTTTGTACTCCTCAATACTATATTTAGAGATGAAAAAATAAAAAATATTGAGGATAAAATAAAACAAAATGAGGATAAAATAAAACAAAATGAGGATAAAATAAAACAAAATGAGGATAAAATAAAACAAAATGAGGATAAAATAGAAAATATTGAGGATAAAATAGAAAATGTTGAGGATAAAATAGAAAATATTGAGGATAAAATAGAAAATATTGAGGATAAAATAGAAAAAATTGAGGATACAATAGAAAAAATTGAGGATACAATAGAAAAAAATTGAGGATAAAATAGGAAATATTGAGAATAAAATAGAAAAACTTGAGGATAAAATAGGAAATATTGAGAATAAAATAGGAAATATTGAGGATAAAATGGGAGATATGGAAGATAAAATAGGAAAAATTGAGGATAAAATGCAAGCCCAATTAGAAGATCTAAAATGTTTCTTACAGGATCAATGGGCAAACACCCACTCTACCAGAAACAGACCTGTTTCTGAACCTTTGAATGAGGAAATTTCCTTCCCTGAAATAGAGATGGAAAGCACCTTGCCTATAGCCCAGTTAACAGACTGCTTCTCTCGTGCAGTGCAAATCTTGTCTGAATTTAATCCCCAAAACCCTCCCCCTGCAATCCCAGCTTCTCATGTTCCTTCTCCTACAGAAAACCAAATTCCAATGCAAGAGAAATCTTGTCCTCCTAAAAAAACCTGTTCTTGTCAAACTGACCCACAGGTGCAAAATTCAACTAGAGGCCTGTTTCCTCTAAGAGAAGTACCTGAAATAGGACGAAATGGGGATGTGGTGACTTTAAGACATAGGATACCGTTTACTCCCCAAGAAATAAATGAATTTACACGAAATATCCCCACATATGAACAAGATCCTTTTCTAGTAACAAAAAAGATGGGAGACATATTTTTTCAATATAATCCGTCTTACAAGGACGTTGAGAGCTTACTACAGGCTTTTTTAAGTGAACGTGAAAAAAATAAAATAATTGCTCATGTCAACAAAACCCGGGGGCGTAATGCAGCACATTGGCCATCTCAGGATCCCGAATGGGACTATAATAATCCTGAGGACTATCTAAAACTATACCGTTGTAGAGAGGCCATCCTCACGGCCATGAAGGAATGTGCGGACAGTACAGATAAGTGGATGGAACTGGAAAAAATTAAGCAAAAGGAAAACGAAACACCCTCCAGATTTATGGACAGAATTATCGAGTTTGGGGACAGATACTTAGATTGGGACTTAAATAAAGAGAATAGTTTAAGACAAGTTAGAAGAATCTTTGTAAATAATTCTTGCAAAGTAATTAAAAATTATTTTAAAACACAATGCCCAAGATGGTCAGATATGGACCTTGAAGAATTGCGAAAAACAGCTATATATGTTTTTAAGGGAAACGAAGAAAAGGAGAAAGAGAATAATGATGACATGGAGGAAATGAAGAAAAAAATGAGATGTGTAATAGATAGGATAACTAAATTAGAAAGTGGGCATGATAATGAACCAACGACAATTGCCCCTCTCCAGAAATCCAATTATCAATCCATTACTTGCCACTTCTGTGAGAAGAAGGGCCACAAAATGATGGAATGTAGAACCTTTCTTAAGATGTTTGGAAGGAATACACAGTTTAATAATGGTTTTAGAAATAATAACTATAGAAATTATGATAATGGTTATAGAAACCAGAATTCTAGAAATTATAATAATGACTATGGAAATAACTATAATGAATATAGAAATAAGAACTTTAGAAACCAGAATTATAGAAATAGGAATTGGGAATTTAATGACAATGCTCAAATTGAAGAAAATTTTAATGATAATACTCAACAATATATGAGAAATGGCGCTCGTCCAAAAATTACTCGAGGTACTAATGACCCTCAGAGAGGTGCCCTTCAGGAGGGTGCCCAGGGAACTTCCCAGTATAATAAAGATGATTCTTCTTAGATTGTGTTGATTTTGTTGATGTTAATTAACCTTTTTCAGTTTTTTTTTTCTCCTCTCCAAATAGTAGGAAAGATGAATAAAGAACTTCACCATTTGAGATGCTTTTTGGACATCCACCTATACAGGCTAAGCCTTTCTCCCCGGCTTATACATCGCTATTAGGGGGAGATATTACTATTGCTTCCTATATACAGGAGTTACAGCACAAACTACGTGAACTTCATGAATCCGGAGCTGCAGTACAAGCTGGACCATTAGACTTTTCTCTGCATGACCTGAACCCAGGAGATAAAGTTTATATCAAGAATTTCAAGCGAACTGGAGCAACTCAACCTTCATGGGAAGGACCATTCCAAATATTATTAACTACTCCAACATCTATAAAGATTGGAGAAAGAGACTCTTGGATTCACTGCTCACATGTGAAGAAAGCATCTTCTGCTGAGACTGATTGACTCTATCCTATCATATGAATTGTGACTCTATCTTATCATATGAATTGGAGATAATAATCCATAGACAAATGGATGTTTTTTTTTCAAGAATATATTGAATTACTGATTTTTTTTCCTTATTTTTTCTTATTTCTTTTTATTTTTTGATCAGAATATTTGATTTTTTTCTCATTTTTTTGTACTGAAGGTACACATAATTAATATTAATATTATTTTTTTCCCTGCAGTAATACAAGTTAATATATATACTCTTGCTATAATATCAATATATGCCTAAAAGCTTTAAACTATGGGAACCTGCCATTTATTGATAAAATATTATAGGACTGTGATTAATGTTTGTGTCTGATTCCAGGAAAAGGGATAAAAACAAGGAGCACAGACTAAACCTGAATAGTGCCAATAGAGCACACATGAAATATTAAAGTGAGACTCAAGGTTGCGACGCTTAACTTATGTTTAAGTCGTAGGACTTCCTTGTATCTACACTCCTTTCGAAGTACTCAAACAAGTACAAAGCTTGACTATCATGCTGGCTCCCTATATCTCTGAAGGAAAAAAAATCAGACAAGGGAATGACATTTCCCCATCAAAATAGAATTCTAATTCTTTTCTTCTTATATTATGGCAACTTCCTGTAGTCTTGGCTACAAATGGCTAAGTGAAATATTACTGCATTCTGTCCTACATACTTGTGGGATAGAAATTACTTTAAACTGGACCTATACAAGGTCTATTTTGAGTTTTTCTCATGTTTTTGATTATTTTTTCTATTCTTTTGATAATTGACACATACAACCCCATAACTGAACATTGCATTCTGAGCTAAACTTGATATTTTTTTTTAATACTTACTTCAGGGGGGATTGTATTTTAATTTAAAATCTAAGAATTTTTGAATTTTTTTTGTTTGAGATTTTATTTTTATAAAAATCCAAGACTTTTGTTTAAGATTTTACTTTTATAAAAAATTCAAAGATTTTGATTTTGTTCAAGAAAAGATCTTCAAGAAAGAAGCTTGAAACTTTTATATCCAGAGAATGAACTGTTGCAGAAAGATGCCAAAAACCTACACTTCATCAAGAAGATCAAGAATGAACTTTGGATGTGATTGATTGGACTGAACTTTTGATTGAACATTTATTGTAACATTTATGCCAAAAGGGACTGCCCCTAATTTGGCTTTCTGTCAATGCGCCTAGCAAACATTGGTTTTGCTTTCTTTTCTTTTCTATTTCCTCTCTCACTATTCTAATTTCTCTTAGAAAATTGAATATTGTGTATATCTTTAGTTAGAAGTGAATTTAGAACTACAAAATGATTATGTTAAATGATCAATGGGGAGACTAGTCTCCCAATGATCATCAGGGGGGATTGTAAACCTCAAATTTCCTTAGACTTATAATTGTTGAAAATTTCACCATTGGGATATTTCATACTTGGAAAATTTCTTACTGATAGTCTATTGGAATGGGAACTCCATTGGCATGGGAGGTTCCTTCTCTTCCCTTCTTAAGATTACTTTAGGACAGAAACCCTTTGCTGAACAATGGAAAGGACTTTGACCTATGCTTAAGCATAGAACAGGAATTTCTTTGAGTCTTGATTGATTTAGAATTGATACAATGGAGATACTTGGAATCAATCTCCACCCTATTCAGTCCTAATAGGATTGAGTAAGGGCTGCAGCCTAGATCAAAATTTAATTATTCCAATCTCTACCATACTCAAGTTAACAGGATTTAGAAAGGGCTGTAGCAAAGGAGTATAGATTTAATCATTTGAAAAATATGACCTTCAACAGACATGTGCAAAAGCCAGAAACCTCTGGGCGGTCCTGGGTTAAGCGAGAGCCTCCATTGACAGGGAAATTGATGAAGAGTGATTGGTAGATGTGAGGACTGAGGGGAGGCAACTTGGATGGTGTCCTTAAAGATAGGAGGGTCTGGAGACTCAGAGGAGATGGAGTTTTTGGTCGGTGTGGTTCCTGGGCTCTGAGGAAGCTTGCTCTGAAGGAAGCTGAAGGTGGGGGCCTCTGAGACTGTTTCTCCATTTTGGACACGTGAGTAATAGGGACTGATCTCTTTTCTTTGCCCCAGCTATCTAAGGGCTTGGGCCTTTTGGCCCAGCCTAAACAGAAGGGGTATTTAAGCCCTATTCCCTTCTCTCCCTTTTTCTCTCTATCTCTAATTCCTTTCTTGCTCCTATTGTAATTAAACTCCAAAAAAGGCTGACGGCTGACTTGAGTTTTTCATTTAGGAATTACATAGCTGAATTCCTTGGCGACCTTAAATTAATATATATCAGTCTTTTAAAGTGATTCCCTTGTAACAGCAATGAGGGCTAAATGACTTGACCAGGGTCACACAACTAGGAAGTATCTGAGGCCAGATTTAAACCCAGGATCTCCAGCCTTCAGGTCTGACTCTGTATTCACTCTGCCACCCACCTCCCCCCACTCCACTCCTAGTAATTACTTTTTAATCAATGCCTTGTTCTTTTATTCAGAAAAGAGAAAATTTTTATTACTATCATAGTCTCATGATATAATGGTAAGTAATTATCTCATCTCTATGAGCCTCAGTTTTCCTCCTTACAAACTGAGAGGGCTCACTTCTGATGGGGATAACTTTAATGTTAGGTGTAAAAAATGACAATTGCCTTTATAGTGTGACTTGAGGGATGGCTAAAAGGCCACCATTCGAAAGTATTTTTTTCCATTCCAATCTCCCTATTTCATCTTAAATTCTACCATTAGAGATTTATCTTTTACTTAATGGGTTTTTTTCATGTAAACGTCCTGTAGAAGGAAGGATAAGCTTTTATGGATCATTCACACTGTCTCTTCATTGAGCTTTTCTGATACTCCCTGACGACAGCAATCCTGGAGGAGATGAAAAAAGGAATGGGACTTCAATGGGAAGTAAACAAGGAATTGTGGAATCAGGATACTTCCAAGAGATTGTCAAGTGCAGGTTCTCAGGGGACCAGCTTTAGGTAATAGTTAATAGTGGTTTTTAATTAACTCAGTCATTTATATATATATATATATATATATATATATATATATATATATATATATATATATATAAAAATTACATGGAAGTCCATCGAGTCCATCATTCAACTAGTGCCCCTTAAGTGATGACATTCTTTGTTCTGTTGTTACCTTAACTAAGGAAGGACACTTCTCGGATGAACCAACTGATCATTGGCTTTCAAGTACATGGGGGAAACGACTTCATCAGTTGAGACATCCTTGAGAGCGTGAATGAGAGTGATGTTGCATAGGAAATGTGTTTAAATTGGTTAAGACAACTTGGTTATTCCCTATGGGCCATCTAAAAGATAAAAGCCAGGGGGGGGGGGGAGGAGTAAGGGAGGGAAAGAACATGAATCATGTAACCAAGGAAAAATATTCTAAATTAATTAAATAAAAATTTTCAATTAAAAAATAAATAAAAGATAAAAGCCAGTTTGGAACACAGAGAATTAGCTCATCTGGCTATTTACATAATGGAAACCCTTTTGCCGAGCCTTTGAGAAGGAATTGGTTGGAATGGGAAGGGAAGAGCCCCAGGTGAACCTTCAGACTCTGTTTCCTGCCTTATCCCTCCTGCTTTGGTCAGAGGAAGACTTTGTGAACTTCAGTGTCAGAGGAGCAGACTCTCCATCAGCATCCTTGCAGCATCCCTGGAACAGTAGTAGCTGGCCACAGGGTCTGCCCTGGGAGCCAAGGACTGAATGGACATGATAAGGAAAGGAAGATTCCAGTCTCCCCCCCACCCCCAAATCTAGCAGAGCACTACAGCATGCCAAGGGAGGACTTCTTAGGAGGGGTGGGAAGCTTCATGGAGAGCCCATGGAAAGGGAAGAAGGACTTCCAATAGCCAGGAATTGAGTTGCCCCTCTGCCATGTGTACTCTCTGAACTCTGTACGGATTGGTGGGAGAGAGTGCTGCAGAATCTGGAGGGAGTGTGTCAACTGTTCTTGCTCAGAGTGAGTATTCAATGGATTGTCTCTGCACTCCTGTCCATCATCTCCTCTGTGCAATGGACCTGCCTGGCTGGTGCAAGTTCTCCCCAGAGAAGAAGGCAGGACGTTCATTTCTGGGAAAATACTGATGGCTCATAAGGGAACTGCATGACACATAAAGAAACTGGGTACCATGTTCAGACAGACATCCCCTTCAATGATTCAATGAGCCAGCCATGGGGTGGAAAAGAAGGTTCTCGGATTGCCTTTGGAGACATTCAAAAAGGCCTGGCAGCATCCACTCCAGCCCATTGGTTTCATTCACACCTGGAGAAGCTCGATGACTTTCACTCATGATGTCTGGTAATAAGGGGAAAAGCCTTACTTAGATCCTTCTATCTTTTGAGGCCCCAAGACTCAGGGCCCAGTCCTTGATTTTTCTGCTTATGCTTTTCTGTTCTGGGATAGAGATAAGAGAGCAAGGTGACACAATGGAGAAAATGTTGGGCCTGTAGGCAAGAGGAACTGAGTTCAAAACCATTCTCACTTAGTTATGAGTTATGTGACCCTAGGCAAGTCACTTAACCTCTATTTGCCTCAGTTTCCTCATCTGTAAAATGGGGATGATAATGGCAACTACCTCCTAGGGTTGTTATGAGGATCAAAAGAAATAATATTTATAATATACTTAGCACAGAGCCTGGCACATAATAGGAGTTATATAAATATTAGTTCTTATTATTATCATAGAGACTGGAAGCTTATTACCTTGTGAGCTCAAAAGGTCATCATGAGAGTACCATAGCATCCTGTCTTTCCTGAGTCTGCTTTCCAGGTCATTTTGCAACCAACCCAGCATCAATGCCCAGAGGACCAGGCCATCGGTACTTAAATTGAGGACTCATCCAACAGTGATGTGACTTTGGAAATGAACATGGTGGAACCAACACTATGTAAGAATTGAGCTAAGTCTTTGAGCCTACTCTGCAGAGAATATAGAGGAGAGTACTGCTGAGGTGTTGAGGGAAAACATTTATTTCTTTGATGTATATACATTTGTAAAATCTAATTGAGTGTTAGTTACATGAATAGAGGGGTCCGTCACCAACCTCCAACAATGGAGGTAACAGCAGCTGGTTAGTCCTCTTATCTAACACATAGCTTTAGTAAGAGATACTCCAACCCCTCTGGGTACCCTGGAAGCCTGCGCCCAGGGAGGGAGATACAACCTGCCTGGCTCTGGGAGAGAAAATCAGAGCATGCTCTTCACATTTACCTTTAATCTCTGAACAGAAGACAATGTGAGAGAGAAGAGCCGTTAAAATTAAATTTTGTTCTATTGGATCAAATCCTTCCTTTGATCAAGAAACAATAAGCCCAGGAGCATCTCCATATTCTTTGTACCTCCATCGGTCAAATGTATGACCACAAAAATGTGTTGTGACAAACACCTGGAGAAGTCTACTTGTTCCTTTCTTATGGTTTCATCATGGTTCATACATGCACAGACCATCCTCCTAAAGACCTCTTTTAATAGATGAGAGAGTCGCCTTGGTGTCCTCTCTTGCTTTTTTTTTTAATGGCACTATCTGTGCTCTTTTGTATTCTTTTGGAATCTTGCTACCTTTGCTTGCTACCTCTTTTTAAAATGCCTGTAAAATGTTGTCACCTCCATTGTGCATTTTTTCTATATTTGGTCAAGTTCAGTCACTTTTCATGATATCCCAGTAAAGTTGAGAGGTTCTAATAAATTCATGGACTCTTACTCTGTTGTAAAAGAGCATCGGCATAAAAAAAATACATTGGTGTGCTTTGCTTTCCCAGTTTGTGCCCCTATACCCATGACTAAGAACCAGGAGGAGATGGATGATGCCATATTTTCCCAGGACTTTAAGTTACCCACCTTTGGAAACTATGGCAATATGCTACATTATACAAGATCATCGCAGCATCATAAATTAGTCATGGACACAGAAATGGTTAATAAAATGACAAATGGTACATTGGAGACTCAGACCAGATGAAAAGAACACAGAGGTGGGGTCCTAACTCCATTAAGATGGAAACTCTAGCAGATTTTCATTTTCTCAGGCAGATTCCTCAGCCTCTCCAGCTCTGTTTTCCTAGATCTATTAGGTAAAGGACTGAAAAAGCATGAGCTCCAAAAGCCTTTAATCAATCAAACATTGTACATGTATGAAAGAGGGTGTTTTAAACCCTCACCTTCTGTCTTAGAATCAATACTGTGTATTGGTTCCAAGGCAGAAGAGCAGTAAGGGCTAGGCAATGGGGGTTAAGTGACTTGTCCAGGGTCACACAGCCAGGAAGTGTCCACCTAGTTGCCCCTAAGCATTGTGTTTTTACTGAGCACCTGGAACTCTTCCAGGAACTAGCAGGTAACCTTCGATGAGTTTATAGACTAATTGGGGAGAACAACCTAAAATATAGCTAATATTATAAAATAATATTGCAAACATAACATAATAATGCTAAAAAACAAAGAGTTTCCACCAGTGGCTACAATATTAGAACTGGAGGCGGAAACACTTGAGTTAAATCCAACTTCAGGTCCTTATCAATGGTGTGACCCTGACCACATACTTTCTCTGTTCTTCAGTCTCCTCATCTAAAAAATGGGGATAATAATAATAGCATCTCTCTCCCTCCTGTGGTTGTTGTGAAGATCAAATGAGATATTTGTGAAGTGGTTTGTGAAGTGTCAGATGTAATTTAAATATTTGTGAAGCACCAAATATAGCCTCAATAGATTCATACTTATAGCATAAATCTAAAAATATATATATAACACGAATAAAATAGAGAAAGATGAAAGACAAATTACACTGTCTATAAACACAAATTCGAAATTCAGAAACAGGAGATTAAACAGTGTTCTATCCTCTATAGCAGTATGTATTTCCTTTAAAAAAAAACTTACTTTCTATTTTAAAATCAATACTAAGGATCAGTTCCAAAGCAGAAAAATGGTACAGCTAGGCAATGAGGGTTAAGTGACTTACCCAGGATCATTCAGCTAGAAAGTGTCTAAGTCAAATTTGAACCCAGGACCTCCTGTCTCTAGGTCTGGCTCTCTAACCACCCAAACACCTTACTGCCCCAACAGTATATATTTCTTCAAATGAAAAATGTGAATCCCAATTATTTAGTTAGATGGAAAAGACAGTGATAGAATCACAGCCTAAGGGCACTGGAGAAAGTGAAAAGGCATTGGTCAGTAATTCCATTTTTAGGCCCGCCCTGATCAGGGACACTTCTAGGAAGGGGTGTGCTGAAGTCAGCTCATGTAGCTTTCAGGGGGGCCAGTTATTAAATTTTCAGTGTGAGCATTTACACCTCAAAAATTGGTAAAGTGCACAAATAAAGACTCAATTTATTGTTCTGTTGACTGCCTAGATTGAGGTAAAATGAATAGGCATTTATACAGCTAATATTGGACTAAACTCACAACAACCTTGCAAGGGAGAGGCTGTTACTATCCCAATTTTACAATTGAATAAACTGAGGCAGTGAGAAGATACAATGAATAGAATGTTGGGTCTGGATTCAGGAAGACTCTTCTTGAATTCAAATCCAGTCTCAGACATGTACTAGCTGTGTCACCCAAGGCAAGTCATTGAACCCTGTTGGCCTCAGTTTCTTCATCTGTATGATGAGCTGAAGAAGGAAATGGCAGACTATTCCAGTATCTTTGCCCCCAAAAGGAGTCATGAAGAGTCAAACATGATATAAGAAAGAGTGGAGAACAAACTGAGATAAACAGAGGCTAAGTGACTTGCCCAAAGTCATCCAACCAGTGTCCAAGGCTGGATTCAAACACAGGTCTTCCCAACTCCAGGCCCAGTGCTGTAGAACACTACCTAGCTGCCTCAAGAAAGTGATAGAGTAAATGTGGAAAATGCAGATTAAACTAAAGTGTGTCCTGTGCACATTTTTTTTCAGCACACCACTACTTCTAGGATACTTGATCAATAAATATCATCCTCATTTATCATAAAATCTTAGAGTTAGACCCTAGAATTCAGAGAGACAAATTCATCTGCCCTGTTTTACATATAGGGAAACTAATATCAGGGGACTTCCCAAGAATCTCAAAGCAGAAAAGTACCTGGAGTGGAATTTGAACCCAGCTGATGTTTCTGACTCCAGGTCTAGTTAGTACCCTATCCACTATACTACACTGCCTCTCATCAGAGCTTCTCTTTCCCTGAAGACTATAGAAGAAATCGGGACTCACCCTCCCTTCCATACTCCAGGGAACAGCTCTTGGACTTGGCCTGGGGCAGAGAAATTCCTTTTTCTGTCCCTTGGGAAAGCAGGCAAATAGACATCCTGCCTTGGGCAATGCAATGCTTTTGCTGTCCTGAGGGCAATTCGCTGACCTCGTGTCTCCAAGCTAGGATAACTTCCATCCCAGGCCAGGCAACCCTGCTCATCTTTTTCCAGTTCCTGCTACTGTGTCCCAGGAACCATGGAGAATCCAGCCAACCTTTCACCAGGCTCCCTAATCAAGTTCCCTGGGCCTGTTTGCTAAAGAAAAGTTCCAGTGGATCCATCCAACACATGGAACTTAAGTACAGAAATTATATTTATCCAGCCCTCTGCCAAGGAAATCACATGCCCCATGAGTCACTCCAGATGTGCTCAAAAACAGAGTGTGTCTGTGAAAGCAGAGTCCCCCAATTCCAGGGAGAGCCCGGATTGAGAGGTGTAGACTTCTGTCCCACCCAGGAGGGTAGGCAAGCCCTTCCTTCCAAGGGGAAGGCGTTTCTCCATTTCTGCCAGAGGAAGGGCAATAAGAAAGTTACAACTTTGGGGTCAAATCATTTGCTGCTGCAGCATCCACAGATATTGGGGTTCTGGGTGGCTTTGAAGGTGTTTTCTTTTCTTAACATCAAAGATGTGTTGGAAGACCTTAATGCTTCTCTTGCTATATTACAATGCTCAGGCTACCCTGGCTCACAGATGGAGCAGAGGTGAGTGTCTTTTACTGTCTATATGTGTGGGTGGGTGGGGTTTTCTCTCTAAAATTTTTAAACAGTGGCTATTGGGGGGTGGGAGAGAGAAGGGACCCCCAGAATACTCAGATCATCTATTCCATATTGATTTAACTTCTCTACACCTTTCTCTAAAGCCTGACTTTTTGTCCCATGGCAACAGGTGGAGAAAGAAATGACACCAAAAAAAAAAGGTCAGAGCCACACAACAGAGAAATAGGGGGAACCTGGCACAGGAGCCCAAATAGACCTTTCTGGTGCCCTAGGGCAGAACTTTCCCTCCCTTCCTTCCCCCCAAGAAAACATTGACAGCTCACTCACTCACTGACACGCTGGCTGCTCTGGCTCTGAAAGGACCCAGCCTTCCTATCTCTAGCTGGGAGCAGGTGGTATGCTCTGCCTCTCAAGGGACCAGCCAGTCCTGAGAGGGAGATGGAGAGTGATCATGCCTTTATCCTAGAGGGCAGCTGCCAGTCTGGCCCAACTTACTAGCACAGAGGTGAGGTTGCCCATTGGCGGGAACTTTGTGAATCTCTCCAAGTTAGCCAGAGCTGTCACTGTGGCAGGGAGCTTTGCAAGAAAGAGTCTCTAACACAGACAGCCAATAGGTGTACTATATTTCTTTGTATTTTAGTTCATTTGTTTTCTTTTTAACTTAATTTTAAATTTTAAATTATTTAATTTTGTTTTAATTACAAAGCTTTTTTTTTCTCCCTTCCAACACCTCTTCCTCTTGAGATTAAAAAAAAAAAGATAAAGAAAACCTTGGTAACAAATGACCCAGATAAGTGGTCCAGTGTATAGAATGTTGATCCAGGAGTCAGGAAGACTTGAGTTCAAAATCTGACCTCAGACACTTACTAACTGTGTGACCCTGGGCAAGATACTTAACCACTATCTGTCTCAGTTCCTTCAAAGATAAAAGGGGATAATAATCCCACCTACCTTGCAGTGTTGCTGTGATTATTAAATGAAATAACATGTGTTCTTTCTCTTTGCAATAAGGAGCTTTCTCTGTGATGGGAGGGAATCAGTCAGACCTTCCCATTAGGAGATGGAATTCTTTTCCCTTCTAGCTAACATCCCTTCCCATAGGATTTGACTTCCCAGAGGTTGTTCTAGCAGCTAGGGCAGAGGAAATAGCTCCACTTTGCATTCCTGTGACCCACAACCCTCTTGGAGCTGAGGCTGGCAGGGCCCCAGAGCTCATGTTAAATTGATCACTTTGAGGAAATGAGGGGCCAATAATGCCAACCCCACAGGCTCCACTTCTAATTGGAGCCTCTCCTCAGTGAAGAATTGATCATGGCTGCCTAGAAAGGTCAAGTGAACTCCTTTGGCACAGGCTGGCTGGTATTTGTGGAGAAGGTACTTAATGCAACCCCAGATGGGAAGAAAATCAACATGGTGATGGGGAGGCTCCCCTAAGCCTGGGAGAGAGGGGGAACGGAGGAAAGAGAGAAGTGAGGGTTTAAGGGGGGATGCTGAGATGGGGGCGTGCATCTCCCACAGCAGGGATTTGTTCCCCAAATAAAGCAAACCACCAGTGTCACTCCCCCCCCTTTTTCTTTCTTAACCGTCTCCTTTCTAAACCTGAGATCTCGGAGCCTGGAAATGCCTCCCTGAATGGCACTGGCAGATAATGAAGGTTGTTACCAGACTGTGTGGGATTCATCCTGGTTTTACCTTCTTTCTTTCTGATGACTGCCCTATTCATGTATGGTCCCCACCACCACCACCACACACACACACACTCTCATAAGCACGCCATACACACTCACACTTTCCACTCTCAGACTCTCTCTGTCTCTGTCTCTGTATGTCTCACTGTCTGTCTCTGACTCTGTCCCTCTGTCTCTGACTCTGGGTATCTGTCTGACTGTCTCTCTGTGTCTGTCTCTCACTATGTGTCTCTCTCTGTCTCTGTCTCTGTCTCTCTGTCTCTGCTTGTCTGTCTGTCTGTCTGTCTGTCTGTCTGTCTCTCTCTCTCTCTCTCTCCACACACACTGCCCTGATCCCAGGTTCAGGAGATAAAAGTTTTATCTACTCCCTCAAGTAGAAAAGGAGCCAGGGTGGACCCATGGGCAAGCACCTTGACTCTGGTGTTGGACTACTTTCATATGAGTCTTGGCACTCCTGTTACAACTGTGACCTTGGATAGATCACTTTCCTACCTCTCTGGACTTAAGTTTCTTCATCCATAAAAATGAGGAACACGATGAGCTCTCCTCTCCTTTCCAGCAATAAATCTGGAATTCTGTGAGTGTGGACTCCTGAAGGATAGGGACAAAATGCCTAGAATATAGTTTCCGCTTTATAAATTCTTTTTAAAATTCATTTGAATTGATCACATGAACTTTAAGAGAGTAAAATTGTTTTTTTCTAAATTCCTTTCCTTCTGTCTTGGAATCACTACAAAGTATTGGTTCCAAGGCAATGGAGCAGGAAAGGTTAGGAAATTGGGGTTAAGGGACTTGCCCAGGGTCACACAGCTAGGAAGGTCAAATTTGAGCTCAGGAACTCTTGTCTCTAGACCTGGCTCTATCCACTGAACTCCCTAGTTGTCCCCAAAAGAGTGAAATTCTGGAGAGAAACACAGTAAGCTAAGATTCATTTCTTCCAAGGGTACAAACTTTCTCAAATTTCTTAAGGAAATTTCCACTCCTTTACTCAGACAGGAAAAGCAAGCCCTGAATAGGCAAGCTACAAGCCCCTGATCCTCTCAACATGTTACTCATAATTACAGTGGCTAGAGCATAATGCTTGGCACAGAGTGTTTAATAAGTGCATTTTTCACTCTTTCATTCATTCATTCAAATAGCAAAGGAAGAGATGGCAAGTGGGGGTATGATAGCTTCCCCAAATCACTTCCCTCCTTCCAAACCAGCTAAATAGCCAGGAGAGGCAGCCCTCCTTCATTCCCCCCCCACTCACCCCCAACTCATACTCCCCAGCCTTACACTGTGGCTGATTCTACAAAGACCAGAACTCTCTAGTTCCCAGAGGTCCTCAGTGCCTTTCTAAGGAAAGATGGGCAGCTTTATCCCTACTGGCTTCTACCACATCATTTAGTACTTGGTTATATTCTAGACCAAGTTATACTTGTTCTCTTTTCTCCATAGCTCAGGAATAGAGATAGAGTGTCTTCTCATTCATTCTACAAATAATCTTGGAGGTACCACTGGGTGGCTCAGTAGATAGAGAGCCAAACCTGGAGTCAGGAAGACCTGAGTTCAAATCTGGTCTCAGACACTTCCTAGCTGTGTGACCCTGGGCAAGTCACTTAACCTGATTGTCTAACCCTTGCCCTTCTGTCTTAGAGTTGTTGGAAGTAGGACAGAAGGTAAGGGTTCAATCATCATCATCATCATCATCATCATCATCATCATCATTATCATCATCATCTTTGAGTCCTCATTGCGAACAAGATGGTGTGTTAGGTGCCAGATGGAGTTTTGTAAATATGATTAAACTCCTGGGGCGGGGGTGGGGGGAGCAACTTTGAATAATGGATGAAATGTTCAATTGGAGGTGGGGAGGACTTGAGTTCAAAATCAGCCTCCAATATTTCCTAGATATGCAATTCTGAGCAACTTACAACTTGTTTAAGCCTTCTTGGCTTCAGTTTCCTCATCTGTAAAGTGGGGATAATAATAGCACATAGGTCCCAGGTTGTTTTGAGAGTAAAATGAAATAATATGAGGAAGGTGCCTAAGCACTACAGGGGAAAAAAAGCTATTTTCTTTTTCTGCTAGCTATTTGCTGCAGTGTATAGAGTGCTGGATCTGAAGTCAGGAAGACTCCTCTTCCTGAGTTCAAATCTCACCTCAAACACTTACTAGCCATGTCACCCTGGACAAGTCACTTAGCCCTTTGGCCTCAGTTTCTTCATCTGTAAAATGACCTGGAGAAGGAAATGGCAAACCATTCCAGTATCTCTGCCAAAAAAAAACTCCACCTCAAATGGGGTCTCAAAGAGTCAAGCATGACTGAAACGACTGAAATACTTTGTAAAATAAAGAAGTATTTTGTAGAACAAGAATATTGTTTGATTCAAGCCAATGGCTATCATTTCTCCCTCCATGAGAAAATGATCTTCCTTGATTTCTCCTCCATCCATCTTCCTTGCCTCCAGGCTCCTCCTAAGTAGATGCAGGCTTCTCAAGCAGACTCAGATTCCTCCATTAGAACATGCCCCTTCCAGCCCTTTTCTAAAAGCGTAGCTCCCTCCTCTTCTTCTAACAAAAATGCAGGAGAACAAATGAGGATGATTGAATTTGGGGATACAGTGTACTACAGTGGAAAGACTGAAGGGTTTAGCATCTGAGGACCTGGGTTCAAATCCCACTTCTACCACTTCTGATGTGTATCACCTGAAGCAAATAACTTAACTATTCAGGGTTTCTTTGTTCTCATCTGAAAAAAAAATTTAAGGGTCTATGGATGAGAAAATATCTGAGGTCCCTTACAAGACTTAATCTATAATAAGCCTGATTTTTTTTTATCCCTTTCAGAATAGAGATAAAGACAAATTTCACTGGTATAGGGAAACACTAATGAGGAACTTCCTTTAAATGCAAATCAATTCTGAGTTGAAGCCTCAAAGGTTAGATGACTTGCACAGGGTCACACAGCCAATATGTGTGAGAGGCAGCACTTGAACCTCCAAGTCTTGGTCTTCAGAGAAAGGAGAAAGGAAGAAATTTCCAGGTGCCCCTCAAAGACTATACTATAGTTTATAGCTAGAGGCTCTGTCTGCTCCAGATAACAGTTCCTGCATTTTTTTTCATGGAACCCCCAATTTCTCCATTACCACAGAGAGGGTGGATATCTTAGGGGAGAAAGGAGCTGAAAAGAGAAAGAAGAAAGTGGGAATGAATGAATGAATGAAAAGGAAGAGGCAGAAAGAGGGAAGGGGACAAAAAGGGATCAGGAACCAGGGAGAGATGAAATATGTAATGATTCAGAACCGGGAAGGTCATGAGTTTGCAAATTAAAACTCTCCAGCGCAGAATTTCTGGTCCAGTGACTTTGTGATTGAAAAAGAGGTTACTCTGTATGCCCCCTAGAATGTGGCTAAAAGTACCCCTTACTACTATTTGTCTAGAAATGGCCCACCCTAAGAGTTGGTGGTGACCTTCCACTTTGGTATCCAGGCTACAAGCTCTATGACTGGAGAGCATTGGGTGTGTATCTGAAACCTGTAAACATTTCCATGGTGATGAGGGTGGAGCACCGTGACACAGTAAATCTGGGTGGAGTCATGCTAATATGGTAGACTCATGGCAAATGGAAATTCTGAATTTGGAAAATGATAGAAAGCAGCCAGTTTCAAAATAGAAATGAACCTGAATTGGGTTGAGAAAAGTCTAATAATAGCTCACATTGCCATGGTACGTTTAAGGTTTAATACTTTCCTAAAACACCACAATGTTGTGAGGTAGGTAATAAAAATATGAGTATCCCCATTTTACAGATGAGAAACTGAGGCTTTGAGAAGTTATTTTATAGTCTTTCAATGTTCTTTCATCTGGAAGTCATAATTTTTCATTTGATTTTTAAAATCAGCCAAGTTCCATGCTCAAAAGAGGTGGTATCTGAGAGATAACTAAAATTACATTTAGAAAATGGAAAGACTTCAGGGTTGTATTTTTTAATCCTTACTTTTGGTCTTAGTAACAACTCTAGGACAGAAGGGTAGAGTCTAGGTAATTGAGATTAAGTCATGTATCTCCATGACAAATTACCTGATATGGAGAATAAGGCAAGAACGTGGTAGAGAAAATTTCCAGGTGCCTATCAAAGACGGTACTACAGTCTAATCCAGATAACATTTTCTGCACTTTATTTCATGTAACCTCCAAATGCTATGGTGTCTAAGGCCAGCTAGGAAGTGTCTGGGGCCAGATTTGGAGCCAGGTCCTCCCAACTCCAGGCATGGCATTTCTCTCTACTACCCCTAGGATTTAGCTTTTGAATAAAATATACAAAAGAGGGGAAGGGACACGAAAAAGTCAGTATCATTCATTTTATTATAAAATATCAAGATGGTTACCTTTCTAGTTCCTATGTCTCAATGAAAAATATTAGCTAAAATAACTTGCTTAAGAACATGTAAGGGACAGAGCTGGGATCTGAACCCAGTTCTTCTGACTCTAAACAGTATCCTTTTCACTAAACCACCAACTCTATAGGGAATAAAGACAATCATTTTGAGGCAGAGTGTTGGCTGATGGCTAAGCAAATGGAGCTAGACTGGAGACATTAGACAGATGGGAGTCTAGCAGACAGATGCCAGCTTCTTGGACCACTGCAAGGGTATCTTGGAGTCAAATTCCCAAACTCTGTCATTTCACAATCGTATATTCTGTGATTCTGTTTATTTTACTTAGTTTCCCATAAGTATTAACAAAGTACTATCTAAAATAAAAGCCCAACCTCAAAGAATAATACTCTAAGGAGAAAAAGAGAGGTTCATTCATTTATGCCAGAAAATTTGGGGGGGCAAGAAGTACTTTAAGCCCTGTTGGCAACAAAATAGAGATTGCAAAAGTGGCCACATTTATATGAATCTATAGGGCAGTGTCAAAAAGATGGAGCATGATATTAGGAAAGAAGAAGCAGATAAAAAATGCCCTACAGGTCCAAGTTCAACTGGAGACTGCCTGGGATCCCCGTCCTTCACACTGTCTTCTATTTCTCACATCACTTCTCCCACCTCCCAATTCCACTTGCTGATAGTGTCTGAAGAACAGAGCATTCCAGTGTCATATACCCCCTCCATCCAGGAGGTTACCCAGGTTTGCTATATAGCATCTGAGCCCACCCTTCAGACCTTCTGTGGAAACATCTAGGAAGTTCTGCAGTTACCATTGCAAGTAGAGGGAAACATTATTCTGTGTGTAGTCCAGACCCAGAAATCCAGGGAGTCTCCTCAAGGGGATGATTCCAAAAAATCCACGCTGCTTTGGAGGAATTGTGATAGTGGGGACCAAAACAGGGCTCTAAGAGCCTGAAACAAGAGGAGTCCTATAGGGAAAGAACTCTGGGCTGAGAGTAAAGAGACCCAATCACTACTAATACTGATTCTGCCCCTCATTAACTGAATGACTTTTCAAGGAATCATAGGATCAAGAACCTTGGACTAGAAGGTTAGGAGTCATCTAGTCCAAACCCAGAAAGGTGGAGTGAATTCCTAAACATGGTGGTGGAAAAGTGGGTCCTATGATGATAAATTCAACTCTACCACTCAAATCATTCATTCTGGTCTACTTACCCATCCAGCAAATACCTGCTATGCAATCCTTGACCTCATAGGGCTTTCAATGATAAGATATTTATTTTTTTAAGTAATAAAAACAAAACTCATTAAAATATGCACAGTCCTGCAAAACAAATTCCCACATTAACCATGTACAAAAAAAGAACAAAACAAAACAAAAAGGAGAAGAAATGATGTTTCACTTTGTTCTCTGAGTCTATTAGCTCTCTCTTAGCTCTCTCTTTGGAGGTAGATAGCAAGCTTTATCATGAGCGCTTTGGAATTGTGATTGATTGGTCCTTGTCAGTCTATCAGTAAACACTGATTAGTTGTCTGCTATTTGCCAGGCCCTGTGCTTGTGACTTACAGCTAGAATATATCACAGATATTTATAACAATAAATAATTGTAAAATATAAAATTACATGACCAATTCTAACTCAGCTCCTCTCCTAATTCCTGGGGTGTTTACATCTCTACCCCAGCCCCTCAAAGTTGTAGATGTTCCCACTTCTTCAGTTCTCTCTTCCATTTTATAAATTTCTGCTCAGAACCTCCATTTGAGGAAGTACCCAAGCCAATCAGGTCCACTTCCATTCTTGACTCTCTTTAAGTTTTATATCTGGGCCTAGCCAAGGTGAACCCCCTTCCTTTTTTTCAGTTCCCTTCTTTCCTGTCTCTCCTGACCTCTATTCTTAGTGTTTAGCACAGTACCTGGCACTTAACAAGTGCTTAATAACTTCTTTGTCTTTATAAGCACATTAAAAAGCAGCAAGTCATAGTGGATAGAGGGCCAACTTTGGAATCTGGAAGATCTAGGTAAAAATCCTACCTGAGATGTATATTAGCTGTGTGACCAAGGGCAAGTACTCTGTACCATTCAGTGACTTAGTATAAAAATGGAGATTTTGAACCCTAGACTTCAATCCCCAGAAGTCCTTGGTATTTCCCAGAATTCCCTGTAATCTGACCTGAGTCTCCATGTTGGCGAGATCACAATTGGTATTTAAATGGCAGTAACACCATGGGCTTCTGCTCTTCCATTGCAGTGATGTAGCAAGTATAGTGGTAAGCTAAGCACCTGGATTTTGAATGGGCTAATCAGCCATGGGCATGTGGTCTTTATTTTGTATCCTTGATTTCTAATAACCCTTAATAAAACTCATAAAATATAATATTTTTATAATTAGAGATATAATTTAATTTTTACATTAGTGAAGGGGTTAATGCTAATTGGGTCTCATCCAAAGAATTGATTGATGACTCAAACTGACTCCATTTCAAGGAAACAAGTTTTATTTTAAGAGAATATTTGATAGCAGAGTAGCCAGTATAGTAAGTAATTAAGAGAAGGGAAGGAGGTAGGGTAAATAAAAGGAGAGAGTGAGAAGAATAAAACATAAGAGTGGCTAGGAGTTCTCAGGAAGGCTTTTTATCTTAATTAATTTCTAAGGAAGGGGTCATTTGTTCAGGCAGTTGTTGTCCTGTGTCTCCAGGAAATGGACATCACTTTACCCATGGTCCACTCTGTTTGCTCATTTGGGGGGGGTGGGGCCAGGAGAGCAAACCATTATGTAAATGGGATGCTAATGATATGCTAAATACCCTGCAGCAACTTTAGGTCACTTTTGCCTGATTCTGTGAAGACTCCAAAGGAGGGAAGTGGAAAGTGAGCCTTGTTTGACCCTAATTCTGTATAACTGAGAAACTGAGCCACCTGTGTGTGCTGTCCAGAGCCCTCACCCAAGTGACCTAGCTTGTGTCTAAAGATTGATGTGTGTTTTCTCATAATTATGAATCTAAGCAACTCATGTCTTCTCTGAAAGGTAGCCCTGTCCTAATCAGCTAGTTATTGTTCCCATGTTCTTTGGGCTGTGTACAGCTACTTGGCAGGGCTTATGGGACATTTCAGCCCACATCATTAGAAAACTCAAAGATTATGTGTGTTTTTTTCAATCTATTTTCTTTTGCTTTTAAAGCCCGTATCTTCTGTCTTGGAATCAATACTGTGTAGTGGATCCAAGGCAAATCAGCACTGAAAGGGCTAGGCAGTGGGGATTAAGCAATTGACCCAGGGTCACACAGCTTGGAAGCACCTAGGGCAGGACCTCCGGCCTCCTAGCCTGGCTCCCAATCCACCCAGACGCCTATTTGCCCCCTTGTTTTGTTTTTTGTGACTTGGTTTTCCTCTCTTGGGTCTTCTCCCACTGATCAGCTCCGTTTCTGATCTAAGTGGGTCCACTCTACCTCAGACAGCCCCACGATCCCTCTGCTTTGGGGGACTCCTCACATTGATTCCACTCAGTGTGAATAGCCCATCAGCTTAGCCTACTGAATGAAGCTCAAGAACTCCCAGACTCCAATCCAACAGCTTCATTCTCCCCAGTAGCAGAGATTACTGGAATGTGCTTCCACACCTGGATACAGTTGTATGCTACAGGTGAATTGCTGATCAGTACAAGGAGTACCAATGTACATAAAGAGTAGATTACAGATCCCATCCAAAAGGACTCCATGAGAGAGCTGCAAAATGAAGCATTCTCTAGGGGTAGGGAAGGTCAAATACCTTAAATCAATGGACTTCAGAGTAAAATGGAATTCTATAGAACCCCAAGCAGCTAGACCATGTAGCACCCAAGGCACCTTCCAGTTTGGTGAATCTTTAAACCAGTAAACCATCCTGATTTGAGAGTAAATCTTTGTTTGTTTGTTTGTTTGTTTTTATCAGTTACATGTAATAAATTAACACAGAAGTTTTCCAAAGTTCTATGACCCAAATTGTCTCCCTCCTTCTTTTCCCTCCCCACTCCCAGAGCTGGCAAGCAATTTGATCTGGGTTATACGTGTATTATCATGCCAAACATATTTCCATTTTGTTCATTGATTCTAAACAGAAGTTAAGGGAAAGGGAAGGAGGGAAGGAAGGAAGGAAGGAAGGAAGGAAGGAAGGAAGGAAGGAAGGAAGGAAGGAAGGAAGGAAGGAAGGAAGGAAGGAAGGAAGGAAGGAAGGAAGGAAGGAAGGAAGGAAGGAAGGAAGGAAGGAAGGAAGGAAGGAAGGAAGGAAGGAAGGAAGGAAGGAAGGAAGGAAGGAAGGAAGGAAGGAAGGAAGGAAGGAAGGAAGGAAGGAAGGAAGGAGAGAGAAAGAGAGAGAGATGTATATAATAAATAATAATAGTTTGCATTCTCATATTGTTCTACAAACATTGTTTCTGAGTTTCTTATCTGTATGATAAAGGGATTTTCCACTGGAGGAGTTTTCTAAGCAAATGAGAACACATTTCCTCTCTGTGCCTTGGTTTCCTCATCTGTAAAAAATGGGATTGAGCAAGTTGACCCTTCCAGAACTGAAAAGTGTGAAAACTTTCCTATGATATTTCATGTCATATTTCCTATGACAATCCTCTCCAGCTCCCAGCCTGCCTACAGAATCTGTTTAGGATCCCATGCTGTGGCTTTCTGATCCAGGATCAATGTCACCTTTGGCCAGGGAAGCTGAGCAGAGGGAGCAAGGCCACCTCCTTTGTTCCAGCCTGGTTCCCTTCATAGGAGAGTCATCTTTGCTCAACCCCTCTGAGGACACAGGCGAGTTTATCTCCAATAAATAGAGCAGCTTTCAAAATGATCCAGGAAGGGGGCAGCCAGGTAGCAAGCCTGGAGTTGGGACAGCCTGGGTTCAAATTGGCCTCAGACATTACCTAGTTGTGTGACCCTGGGCATGTCACTCAACCCCAACTGGCTAGTCCTTGCCTTTCTTAGAGTTGTTACTAAGATAGAAAGTAAGGATTTAAAAAAAAGGTTACAGAAAGAAATCATCAAACAATTACTAATATCAAAGAAAAGAAGGTTGTATTTGATTAATAGGATGATAGCACCCCTGTCATCTGGAGGGAGCAAATAAATCATCACAAGTCTCTGTTTGGCTCACACAATCATGGACAACCTCAGGCAGGGGGTGATGATGGCTTGCAGGCAGG